>NW_027009837.1:0-12500 GCF_036934945.1 Oncorhynchus masou masou
ACACCAGAAGTTGATGTTTTGCTCAGGAACATTCATTGTGAAATATTCATCAGGCTTGGGCCGTAGGCCGTATAGCCACAGCATGTTTTGTTTTTTTCAATACCGTCAATACCGTTGAAACTATTTCTTAGAGTTTAAAAAAAAATAAACATTTGAATATTTGTAGCTACTTTAAAAAAAATATATGTAAATACCTGCGGTCAATTTGTGCAATACATTAGGAGCTAAAGCAGATTGTGTTCTTCAGTTCCCCTTTCACATTATATTACATTATGATGCTTACCGGTCGTCCCGTGGTGTTTGTTTACAAAACACACAATGATGGTTACCGGTCGTCCCGTGGTGTTTGTTTACAAAACACACAATGATGGTTACCGTGGTGTTTGTTTACAAAACACACGTCCCGTGGTGTTTGTTTACAAAACACACAATGATGGTTACCGGTCGTCCCGTGGTGTTTGTTTACAAAACACACAATGATGGTTACCGGTCGTCCCGTGGTGTTTGTTTACAAAACACACAATGATGAGTGACCGCAGCCTTGTGAGTCACTGTTGTGCAGCTCCAGGTGATTTAGCTACCGTATGGAGTTCACAACTAAATGTTTTGACAACTACATAATAATAATAATAATAATAATAATCTTAGAACTATTACGTTGTCTAAAATGTGCTAAATGCTCTGTAGATGTGCATTTTGTTTGCTAATTTAATAGGTATTTATCTCGCTAAGTGGTTGGCTTCCTGCAAAATCAGGCTTCTCTTGGTATCAGCAGAGAATCCCCTGGTGGATCAAGAGCCTTGCTGTCTAATATGTGTTTTGTGTATGTAACAAACTGTGAGTAACAAACTGTGAGTAGTAAACTGTGAGTAACAAACTGTGAGTAGCAAACTGTGAGTAGTAAACTGTGAGTAGCAAACTGTGAGTAACAAACTGTGAGTAGTAAACTGTGAGTAACAAACTGTGAGTAAAAAACTGTGAGTAACAAACTGTGAGTAACAAACTGTGAGTAGCAAACTGTGAGTAACAAACTGTGAGTAACAAACTGTGAGTAACAAACTGTGAGTAACAAACTGTGAGTAGCAAACTGTGAGTAACACACTGTGAGTAACAAACTGTGAGTAACAAACTGTGAGTAACAAACTGTGAGTAGCAAACTGTGAGTAACAAACTGTGAGTAGCAAACTGTGAGTAGCAAACTGTGAGTAGCAAACTGTGAGTAGCAAACTGTGAGTAGCAAACTGTGAGTAACAAACTGTGAGTAGCAAACTGTGAGTCTGTCCTGCAAATAGTTTGTCAGAGCCAATGTAAAATGTTCGCAATGCGCTCGTTAGCAATTAGCTAGTATTCACTTTGGGTTTTTACATGGACTTGTTAGCAATGCTAACCTTCGGATTACAGAGGCTCATTGGGAAAATGCACAAGCATTTCGCTACACTCGCATTAACATCTGCTAACCATGTGTATGTGACAAATAAAATGTGATTTGATTTGATTTGATTTGAAAATAGTTCCCCTTGTGTTCAGTGCCCGTGTTACCGAATTTCCCAAGATTGCATAAGGTACTGTATGACATTCTGGAAGTCATGGCAATCTGGATACTGCCCAAGCCTAATATTTATCAACATCATTTGAACATCCTGGAATATTCTGGAACATTGACTTGAACATTCTAGAACATTAAGTTGAACATTGAGTTGAACAATCTGGAACATTGCGATGAACATTCTGAAACATTGTGATGAACATTCTAGAACATTAAGGAACATTCTGGAACATTTTGATGAATATTCAGGGTTGGCAGACATCAAGTTGGGTTTCTGTCAAAAGCTGAAAGTGGGTAGTTGTGAGTGCTTGCATAATGTGTGTGAGAGAGAGAGAGAGTAGCAGCAGATGGATTCCTGTGATACTGGCCAAGAAGCTGAATTTAGAATCATGGATGTTATCCATGACAGTTTAGAACTTTGACATGTTCTAAATCCATCCACATCTTTCTCTCCCTTCCTATACCGTCCTCTCTCTCTCTCTCTATACCTTCCTCTCTATCTCTCTACCTTCCTCTCTCTTTACCGTCCTCTCTATCTCTCTACCTTCTTCTCTCTCTATCTCTCTACCTTCCTCTCTATCTCTCTACCTCTATCTCTCTATCTCTCTACTGTCCTCTCTATCTCTCTACTGTCCTCTCTCTCTATCTCTCTACTGTCCTCTCTATCTCTCTACCGTCCTCTCTCTCTATCTCTCTACCGTCCTCTTTCTCTATCTCCCTACCTTCCTCTATATCTCTCTACCGTCCTCTCTCTATCTCCCTACCTCTTTCTCTATCTCTCCCGTACCTTCCTCTATATCTCTCTACCGTCCCTGTCTCTATCTCCTCTACCTCCCTCTATATCTCTCTACCTCTCTCTCTCTCTCTACCTTCTCTATCTCTCTACCTTCCTCTCTATCTCTCTACCTCCCTCTCTATCTCTCTACCTCCTCTCTATCTCTCTACCTCCCTCTCTATCTCTCTACCGTCCTCTCTCTATCTCTCTACCTCCCTCTCGCTATCTCTCTACCTCCCTCTCTATCTCTCTACCTTCCTCTCTATCTCTCTACCTTCCTCTCTCTATCTCTCTACCTCCCTCTCTATCTCAATACCTTCCTCTCTCTATCTCTCTACCTTCCTCTCTCTATCTCTTTACTGTCCTCTCTCTATCTCTCTACCTTCCTCTCTCTATCTCTCTACCGTCCTCTCTCTATCTCTCTACCTTCGTCTCTCTATCTCAATACCTTCCTCTCTCTATCTCTCTACCTTCCTCTCTATCTCTCTACTGTCCTCTCTCTCTATCTCTCTACTGTCCTCTTTATCTCTCTACCTCCCTCTCTATCTCTCTACCTTCCTCTCTATCTCTCTACCTCCCTCGCTCTATCTCTCTACCTTCCTCTCTATCTCTCTACTGTCCTCTCTCTCTATCTCTCTACTGTCCTCTTTATCTCTCTACCGTCATCTCTCTCTATCTCTCTACTGTCCTCTCTATCTCTCTACTGTCCTCTCTCTCTATCTCTCTACCATCCTCTCACTCTCTCTCTACCTTCCTCTCTCCATCTCTCTACCTTCCTCTCACTCTATCTCTCTACCTTCCTCTTACTCTCTCTCTACCTTCCTCTCGCTCTCTATCTCTCTCTCTCTGCATACCCCCTCCCTCTCTCTCTCTTTACATACCCCACTCTCTATCCCCCCGTCTCTCTCTCCGTAGTACAACTCCTCCCGTCCTAGAGAAGAGTGGGAGATGTGGCACCCTACCCTGATAGCAGAAGCATTGTTTGCTATAGCTAATATCTTCAGTTCTCTACGACTCATCTCCCTGTTCACAGCCAACTCCCACCTGGGACCTCTACAGATCTCATTGGGAAGGATGCTGCTGGACATACTCAAGTTCCTCTTCATCTACTGTCTGGTGAGACACACACACACACACACACATACACACAAATACACACACAAACACACACACACACACACACACACACACACACACATACTCTACACACACACACACACACACACACACACACACACACACTCTACACACTACACACACACACTCACACACACACACACACACACATACACACAAATACACACACAAACACACACACACACGCGCACACACACACACACACACACCTCAAACTATCAACTAAATTGTTATGAGGGCCAATAAACATGAAATGACTAGACATAACAGGAACAGGGTGTAGCATTAGGAACAGGGTGTAGCATTTGGAACAGGGTGTAGCATTAGGAACAGGGTGTAGCATTTGGAACAGGGTGTAGCATTTGGAACAGGGTGTAGCATTTGGAACAGGGTGTAGCATTTGGAACAGGGTGTAGCATTAGGAACAGGGTGTAGCATTAGGAACAGGGTGTAGCATTAGGAACAGGGTGTAGCATTAGGAACAGGGTGTAGCATTTGGAACAGGGTGTAGCATTAGGAACAGGGTGTAGCATTTGGAACAGGGTGTAGCATTTGGAACAGGGTGTAGCATTTGGAAAAGGGTGTAGCATTTGGAACAGGGTGTAGCATTTGGAAAAGGGTGTAGCATTAGAAACAGGGTGTAGCATTTGGAAAAGGGTGCCGCATTTGGAACAAGGTGTAGCATTTGGAACAGGGTGGGGGTGTAGCATTTGGAACAGGGTGTAGCATTTGGAACAAGGTGTAGCATTTGGAACAGGGTGTAGCATTTGGAACAGGGTGTAGCATTTGGAACAAGGTGGGGGTGTAGCATTTGGAACAGGGTGTAGCATTTGGAAAAGGGTGTCGCATTTGGAACAAGGTGTAGCATTTGGAACAGGGTGGGGGTGTAGCATTTGGAACAGGGTGTAGCATTTGGAACAAGGTGTAGCATTAGGAACAGGGTGTAGCATTTGGAAAAGGGTGTCGCATTTGGAACAAGATGTAGCATTAGGAACAAGGTGTAGCATTGGGAACAAGGTGTAGCATTAGGAACAGGGTGTAGCATTAGGAACAGGGTGTAGCATTAGGAACAGGGTGTAGCATTTGGAACAAGGTGTAGCATTAGGAACAGGGTGTAGCATTAGGAACAGGGTGTAGCATTTGGAACAAGGTGTAGCATTAGGAACAGGGTGTAGCATTTGGAACAGGGTGTAGCATTAGGAACAGGGTGTAGCATTAGGAACAGGGTGTAGCATTAGGAACAAGGTGTAGCATTAGGAACAGGGTGTAGCATTAGGAACAAGGTGTAGCATTAGGAACAGGGTGTAGCATTAGGAACAGGGTGTAGCATTAGGAACAGGGTGTAGCATTAGGAACAGGGTGTAGCATTAGGAACAGGGTGTAGCATTAGGAACAGGGTGTAGCATTAGGAACAAGGTGTAGCATTAGGAACAGGGTGTAGCATTTGGAAAAGGGTGTCGCATTTGGAACAAGGTGTAGCATTTGGAACAGGGTGGGGGTGTAGCATTTGGAACAGGGTGTAGCATTTGGAACAGGGTGTAGCATTAGGAACAGGGTGTAGCATTAGGAACAAGGTGTAGCATTAGGAACAGGGTGTAGCATTAGGAACAGGGTGTAGCATTAGGAACAGGGTGTAGCATTTGGAACAGGGTGTAGCATTAGGAACAAGGTGTAGCATTTGGAACAGGGTGGGGGTGTAGCATTTGGAACAGGGTGTAGCATTTGGAACAGGGTGTAGCATTAGGAACAAGGTGTAGCATTTGGAACAGGGTGGGGGTGTAGCATTTGGAACAGGGTGTAGCATTAGGAACAGGGTGTAGCATTAGGAACAGGGTGTAGCATTAGGAACAGGGTGTAGCATTTGGAACAGGGTGTAGCATTTGGAACAAGGTGTAGCATTAGGAACAGGGTGTAGCATTAGGAACAGGGTGTAGCATTAGGAACAGGGTGTAGCATTAGGAACAGGGTGTAGCATTTGGAACAGGGTGTAGCATTTGGAACAGGGTGTAGCATTTGGCAAAGGGTGTAGCATTAGAAACAGGGTGTAGCATTTGGAAAAGGGTGTCGCATTTGGAACAAGGTGTAGCATTTGGAACAGGGTGGGGGTGTAGCATTTGGAACAGGGTGTAGCATTTGGAACAGGGTGTAGCATTTGGAACAAGGTGTAGCATTTGGAACAGGGTGTAGCATTTGGAACAGGGTGTAGCATTTGGAACAAGGTGTAGCATTTGGAACAGGGTGTAGCATTTGGAACAGGGTGTAGCATTTGGAACAGGGTGTGGCATTAGGAACAGGGTGTGGCATTAGGAACAGGGTGTAGCATTAGGAACAGGGTGTAGCATTTGGAAAAGGGTGTAGGGTGTAGCATTAGGAACAGGGTGTAGCATTAGGAACAGGGTGTAGCATTAGGAACAAGGTGTAGCATTAGGAACAAGGTTTAGCATTAGGAACAAGGTGTAGCATTTGGAAAAGGGTGTAGGGTGTAGCATTAGGAACAGGGTGTAGCATTAGGAACAGGGTGTAGCATTAGGAACAGGGTGTAGCATTTGGAAAAGGGTGTAGGGTGTAGCATTAGGAACAGGGTGTAGCATTAGGAACAGGGTGTAGCATTTGGAACAGGGTGGAGCATTAGGAACAGGGTGTAGCATTAGGAACAGGGTGTAGCATTAGGAACAGGGTGTAGCATTTGGAAAAGGGTGTAGGGTGTAGCATTAGGAACAGAGTGTAGCATTAGGAACAGGGTGTAGCATTTGGAACAGGGTGTAGCATTTGGAACAGGGTGTAGCATTAGGAACAGGGTGTAGCATTAGGAACAAGGTGTAGGGTGTAGCATTAGGAACAGGGTGTAGCATTAGGAACAGGGTGTAGGGTGTAGCATTAGGAACAGGGTGTAGCATTAGGAACAGGGTGTAGCATTAGGAACAGGGTGTAGCATTTGGAACAGGGTGTAGCATTTGAAACAAGGTGTAGCATTAGGAACAGGGTGTAGCATTAGGAACAGGGTGTAGCATTAGGAACAGGGTGTAGCATTTGGAACAGGGTGTAGCATTAGGAACAGGGTGTAGCATTAGGAACAGGGTGTAGCATTAGGAACAGTGTGTAGCATTTGGAAAAGGGTGTAGGGTGTAGCATTAGGAACAGGGTGTAGCATTAGGAACAGGGTGTTGCATTAGGAACAGGGTGTAGCATTTGGAACAGGGTGTAGCATTTGGAACAGGGTGTAGCATTTGGAACAGGGTGTAGCATTTGGAACAGGTGGCATTTGTAGCATTTGGAACAGGTGTAGCATTTGGAACAGGGTGTAGCATTAGGAACAGGGTGTAGCATTTGGAACAGGTGTAGCATTTGGAACAGGGTGTAGCATTGGAACAGGGTGTAGCATTAGGAACAGGGTGTAGCATTTGGAACAGGGTGTAGCATTTGGAACAGGGTGTAGCATTTGGAACAGGGTGTAGCATTTGGAACAAGGTGTAGCATTTGGAACAGGGTGTAGCATTTGGAACAGGGTGGTGTAGCATTTGGAACAAGGTGTAGCATTTGGAACAGGGTGTAGCATTAGGAACAAGGGTGTAGCATTTGGAACAGGGTGTAGCATTAGGAACAGGGTGTAGCATTAGGAACAGGGTGTAGCATTAGGAACAGGGTGTAGCATTAGGAACAGGGTGTAGCATTTGGAACAGGGTGTAGCATTAGGAACAGGGTGTAGCATTAGGAACAGGGTGTAGCATTAGGAACAGGGTGTAGCATTAGGAACAGGGTGTAGCATTTGGAACAGGGTGTAGCATTTGGAACAGGGTGTAGCATTTGGAACAGGGTGTAGCATTAGGAACAGGGTGTAGCATTTGGAACAGGGTGTAGCATTTGGAACAGGGTGGGGGTGTAGCATTTGGAACAGGGTGTAGCATTTGGAACAAGGTGTAGCATTTGGAACAGGGTGTAGCATTTGGAACAGGGTGTAGCATTTGGAACAAGGTGTAGCATTAGGAACAAGGTGTAGCATTTGGAACAGGGTGTAGCATTTGGAACAAGGTGTAGCATTAGGAACAGGGTGTAGCATTTGGAACAGGGTGTAGCATTAGGAACAGGGTGTAGCATTTGGAACAAGGTGTAGCATTAGGAACAGGGTGTAGCATTAGGAACAAGGTGTAGCATTAGGAACAGGGTGTAGCATTAGGAACAGGGTGTAGCATTTGGAACAAGGTGTAGCATTAGGAACAAGGTGTAGCATTAGGAACAGGGTGTAGCATTAGGAACAGGGTGTAGCATTTGGAACAAGCTGTAGCATTAGGAACAGGGTGTAGCATTAGGAACAGGGTGTAGCATTAGGAACAAGGTGTAGCATTAGGAACAGGGTGTAGCATTAGGAACAGGGTGTAGCATTAGGAACAGGGTGTAGCATTAGGAACAGGGTGTAGCATTAGGAACAAGGTGTAGCATTAGGAACAGGGTGTAGCATTAGGAACAAGGTGTAGCATTAGGAACAGGGTGTAGCATTAGGAACAAGGTGTAGCATTAGGAACAAGGTGTAGCATTAGGAACAGGGTGTAGCATTAGGAACAGGGTGTAGCATTTGGAACAAGGTGTAGCATTAGGAACAGGGTGTAGCATTAGGAACAGGGTGTAGCATTAGGAACAGGGTGTAGCATTTGGAACAGGGTGTAGCATTTGGAACAGGGTGTAGCATTTGGAAAAGGGTGTAGCATTAGGAACAGGGTGTAGCATTAGGAACAGGGTGTAGCATTAGAAACAGGGTGTAGCATTTGGAAAAGGGTGTCGCATTTGGAACAGGGTGTAGCATTTGGAACAGGGTGTAGCATTTGGAACAAGGTGTAGCATTTGGAACAGGGTGTAGCATTTGGAACAGGGTGTAGCATTTGGAACAAGGTGTAGCATTGGAACAAGGTGTAGCATTTGGAACAGGGTGTAGCATTAGGAACAAGGTGTAGCATTAGGAACAGGGTGTAGCATTAGGAACAGGGTGTAGCATTAGGAACAGGGTGTAGCATTAGGAACAGGGTGTAGCATTAGGAACAGGGTGTAGCATTTGGAACAGGGTGTAGCATTAGGAACAGGGTGTAGCATTAGGAACAGGGTGTAGCATTTGGAACAGGGTGTAGCATTAGGAACAGGGTGTAGCATTTGGAACAGGGTGTAGCATTTGGAACAGGGTGTAGCATTTGGAACAGGGTGTAGCATTAGGAACAGGGTGTAGCATTTGGAACAGGGTGTAGCATTAGGAACAGGGTGTAGCATTTGGAACAAGGGTGCATTTAGGGTGGGGCATTTGGAACAGGGTGTAGCATTTGGGGTGTAGCATTTTGGAACAAGGTGTAGCATTAGGAACAAGGTGTAGAATTTGGAACAAGGTGTAGCATTTGGAACAGGGTGTAGCATTAGGAACAGGGTGTAGCATTAGGAACAAGGTGTAGCATTTGGAACAGGGTGTAGCATTTGGAACAGGGTGTAGCATTTGGAACAGGGTGTAGCATTTGGAACAAGGTGTAGCATTAGGAACAGGGTGTAGCATTTGGAACAGGGTGTAGCATTTGGAACAGGGTTTAGCATTAGGAACAGGGTGTAGCATTAGGAACAGGGTGTAGCATTAGGAACAGGGTGTAGCATTAGGAACAGGGTGTAGCATTAGGAACAAGGTGTAGCATTAGGAACAGGGTGTAGCATTAGGAACAAGGTGTAGCATTTGGAACAGGGTGTAGCATTAGGAACAGGGTGTAGCATTTGGAACAGGGTGTAGCATTTGGAACAAGGTGTAGCATTAGGAACAAGGTGTAGAATTTGGAACAAGGTGTAGCATTTGGAACAGGGTGTAGCATTTGGAACAGGGTGTAGCATTTGGAACAGGGTGTAGCATTTGGAACAAGGTGTAGCATTAGGAACAGGGTGTAGCATTTGGAACAGGGTGTAGCATTTGGAACAGGGTTTAGCATTAGGAACAGGGTGTAGCATTAGGAACAGGGTGTAGCATTAGGAACAGGGTGTAGCATTAGGAACAGGGTGCAGCATTAGGAACAAGGTGTAGCATTACGAACCGGGTGTAGCATTAGGAACAAGGTGTAGCATTAGTAACAGGGTGTAGCATTTGGAACAAGGTGTAGCATTAGGAACAGGGTGTAGCATTTGGAACAGGGTTTAGCATTAGGAACAGGGTGTAGCATTAGGAACAGGGTGTAGCATTTGGAACAGGGTGTAGCATTTGGTACAAGGTGTAGCATTAGGCACAGGGTGTATCATTTGGAACAAGGTGTAGCATTTGGAACAGGGTGTAGCATTTGGAACAAGGTGTAGCATTAGGAACAAGGAGTAGAATTTGGAACAAGGTGTAGCATTTGGAACAGGGTGTAGCATTTGGAACAGGGCGTAGCATTTGGAACAGGGTGTAGCATTTGGAACAAGGTGTAGAATTTGGAACAAGGTGTAGAATTTGGAACAGGGTGTAGCATTTGGAACAGGGTGTAGCATTTGGAACAAGGTGTAGAATTTGGAACAGGGTGTAGCATTAGGAACAAGGTGTAGAATTTGGAACAAGGTGTAGAATTTGGAACAGGGTGTAGCATTTGGAACAGGGTGTAGCATTTGGAACAAGGTGTAGAATTTGGAATAAGGTGTAGCATTAGTAACAGGGTTAGCATTTGAAACAGAGTGTAGGGTGTAGCATTTGGAACAGGGTGTAGAATTTGGAACAGGGTGTATCATTTGGAACAAGGTGTAGCATTAGGAACAGGGTGTAGCATTAGGAACAGGGTGTAGCATTAGGAACAGGGTGTAGCATTTGGAACAAGGTGTAGCATTAGAAACAGGGTGTAGCATTTGGAAAAGGGTGTCGCATTTGGAAAAGGGTGTCGCATTTGGAACAAGGTGTAGCATTTGGAACAGGGTGTAGCATTAGGAACAGGGTTTAGCATTTGAAACAGGGTGTAGGGTGTAGCATTTGGAACAGGGTGTAGAATTCGGAACAGGGTGGAAGAAAGAACTCAACTAATTTATCATCTTTGTATCTGCTAGGTCCTGCTAGCTAACGGCTAATCGCTGTATCTGCTAGGTCCTGCTTGCTAACGTCTAATCGTTGTATCTGCTAGGTCCTGCTAGCTAACGTCTAATCGTTGTATCTGCTAGGTCCTGCTGGCTAACGTCTAATCGTTGTATCTGCTAGGTCCTGCTGGCTAACGTCTAATCGTTGTATCTGCTAGGTCCTGCTGGCTAACGGCTAATCGTTGTATCTGCTAGGTCCTGCTAGCTAACGTCTAATCGTTGTATCTGCTAGGTCCTGCTGGCTAACGTCTAATCGTTGTATCTGCTAGGTCCTGCTGGCGTTCGCCAACGGTCTGAATCAGCTTTACTTCTACTACGAGACCAACGCCTCAGACGAGCCCAACAATTGCAAGGGCATCCGCTGTGAGAAACAGAATAACGCTTTCTCAACGTAAGAGACACACACACACACACACACACACACATATATTTGCGTCCCCAATAACCTTTGCTTTCTCCCAAAGTGTGTACTTGTTCACTTCCCTTCAAGTCCCTCTAGCTTTGTGGGGAGAAGTGAATGAGTGAACACTTCAGGAGGAAGGAGAGATTATTGGGACGCAGAACAGGCTGTGCTCCAATGGACTTGCTGAGGGTTCAGTGTCCCAGCCAAGGCAACAGAGTTGGTGTTTGTTCTCTGTGATGATGTTATTGATTGTAATCTGTCAATAGGTATAGAGACACACTCGATGGCACACATTATGCAAATTAACACTTATCAGACACATCTGTTATGAATATTAATGAGGAAGGACACACACACACACGCGCACACGCGCGCACGCGCACACGCGCACACGCACACACGCACACACGCACACACACACACACACACACACATACTCTCTCTCTCCCCCCTCTTGCTTTGTCTCTCTCTCTCTCTCTCTCTCTGTCCCTCTCCCTCTCCCTCTCTTTCTCACCCTCTCTCTGTCTCTCTCTCGCTCTCTCTGTCCCTCTCTCTCGCTCTCCCTCTCTCGCTCTCTCTCGGTCTCTCTCTCTCTGTTTCTCTCTCCCTAACTTTTACTCACTCGCTCTCTCTCTCTTTCTCTCTTTCTCTCTGTCTCTCTCTCGCTCTGTGTCATTATCTCTCTCTCCCTGTCTCTCTGTCTCTCTCTCGCTCTGTCATTCTCTTTTTCTCTCTCTCAATTCAATTCAATTCAATTCAAGGGGCTTTATTGGCATGGGAAACATGTGTTAACATTGCCAAAGCAAGTAAGGTATATAATATATAAAGTGAAATAAACAATAAAAATTAACAGTAGACATCACACATACAGAAGTTTCAAAACAATAAAGACATTACAAATGTCATATTATATATATATATATATACAGTGTTTTTACAATGTGCAAATGGTAAAGGACACAAGATAAAATAAATAAGCATAGATATGTGTTGTATTTACAATGGTGCGTGTTCTTCACTGGTTGCCCTTTTCTCGTGGCAACAGGTCACAAATCTTGCTGCTCTGATGGCACACTGTGGAATTTCACCCAGTAGATATGGGAGTTTTTCAAAATTGGATTTGTTTTCAAATTCTTTGTGGATCTGTGTAATCTGAGGGAAATATGTCTCTCTAATATGGTCATACATTGGGCAGGAGGTTAGGAAGTGCAGCTCAGTTTCCACCTCATTTTGTGGGCAGTGAGCACATAGCCTGTCTTCTCTTGAGAGCCATGTCTGCCTACGTCGACCTTTCTCAATAGCAAGGCTATGCTCGCTGAGTCTGTACATAGTCAAAGCTTTCCTTAATTTTGGGTCAGTCACAGTGGTCAGGTATTCTGCCGCTGTGTACTCCCTGTGTAGGGCCAAATAGCATTCTAGTTTGCTCTGTTTTTTTGTTAATTCTTTCCAGTGTGTCAAGTAATTATCTTTTTGTTTTCTCATGATTTGGTTGGGTCTAATTGTGCTGCTGTCATGGGGCTCTGTAGGGTGTGTTTGTGAACAGAGCCCCAGGACCAGCTTGCTTAGGGGACTCTTCTCCAGGTTCATCTCTC
>NW_027009837.1:17500-20000 GCF_036934945.1 Oncorhynchus masou masou
GCCCTGGCTCCCCTTACGAAGGCCCTGGCTCCCCTTACGAAGGCCCTGGCCCCCCTTACGAAGGCCCAGGAATCAGTCCTCCTCAGCCCAAAAAATAAATAAATATTAATAAAATAACAAACTCAGTTGTTAGTCAGAATAGTAAAATACCAAATTGTACAAGTTAAACAGTTGTGCATCATCAGCTTTTCTCTTCTTATGTCAGTCACTCAATTAGTCACCTACCATTTTGTTGATTGCTAAATTATTTTAACGGCCTATCTAAACATGTTGTCATGGTAAAATGACCAGCTGGTGGGGGCACCCATTGATTTTTGTTGGTCAGTCTCACTCAAATGTCATATTAAAACTTCAAACATTCTCCTTAGGCTCTGTGGCAAAATGTGTAGAATTGCAGCAAACTTGCTTTAAAACTGCAATATTTTCTCTCCTCCCCAAGACAAAATGTGTAGAATTGCAGCAAACTTGCTTTAAAACTGCAATATTTTCTCTCCTCCCCAACACATAATGTGTAGAATTGCAGCAAACTTGCGTTAAAACTGCAATATTTTCTCTCCTCCCCATGACAAAATGTGTAGAATTGCATAAAATGAAATTTAAAAAAAGTATAAAATAAATGAAACCCCTGTCAAGAGGAAAACTGGTGGATGTGGTGCAGATCAGGGAGAAACTGCGGCCACTTATGAGGAGCGGTCAGATATGAAGTGGAGAAGACAGGAAGATTTTTAGGCCTTGAGACAGAGACATTGTGTGTGTGTGTGCCATTCAGAGGGTGAATTGGCAAGACAATAGATTTAAGTGCCTTTAAACAAGGTCCGGTAGTAGGTGCCAAGGCGCACCAGTTTGACTGTGTCAAGAACTGCAACGGTGTTGGGATTTTTTTCACACTCAACTGTTTCCTGTGTCTATCATGAACGGTCCACCACCCAAAGGAAGTGAGAGACAACATGGACCCAGCATCCCTGTGGAACGCTTTCGACACCTTGTAGAGTCCACCCCCCGATGAAGCTGTTCTGACACCCTGTAGAGTCCACGCCCCGATGAGGCTGATCTGACACCTTGTAGAGTCCACGCCCCGAAGGATTGAGTCTGTTCTGACACCTTGTAGAGTCCACGCCCCGATGAGGCTGTTCTGACACCTTGTAGAGTCCACGCCCCGATGAGGCTGTTCTGACACCTTGTAGAGTCCACGCCCCGAAGGCTTGAGGCTGATCTGACACCTTGTAGAGTCCACGCCCCGATGAAACTGTTCTGACACCTTGTAGAGTCCACACCCCGAAGAAGCTGTTCTGACACCTTGTAGAGTCCACGCCCCGAAGGCTTGAGGCTGATCTGACACCTTGTAGAGTCCACGCCCCGATGAAGCTGTTCTGACACCTTGTAGAGTCCACGCCCGAAGGCTTGAGGCTGATCTGACACCTTGTAGAGTCCACGCCCCGATGAGTCTGATCTGACACCTTGTAGAATCCACGCCCGATGAAGCTGTTCTGACACCTTGTAGAGTCCACGCCCCGAAGGCTTGAGGCTATTCTGACACCTTGTAGAGTCCACGCCCCGATGAGGCTGATCTGACACCTTGTAGAGTCCACGCCCCGATGAAGCTGTTCTGACACCTTGTAGAGTCCACGCCCCGATGAAGCTGTTCTGACACCTTGTAGAGTCCACGCCCCGAAGGCTTGAGGCTGTTCTGACACCTTGTAGAGTCCACGCCCCGATGAAACTGTTCTGACACCTTGTAGAGTCCACGCCCCGAAGGATTGAGGCTGTTCTGACACCTTGTAGAGTCCACGCCCCGATGAGGCTGTTCTGACACCTTGTAGAGTCCACGCCCCGAAGAGGCTGTTCTGACAGCTTGTAGAGTCCACGCCCCGATGAGGCTGATCTGACACCTTGTAGAGTCCACGCCCCGATGAAACTGTTCTGACACCTTGTAGAGTCCACCCCCCGAAGGCTTGAGGCTGATCTGACACCTTGTAGAGTCCACGCCCCGATGAAACTGTTCTGACACCTTGTAGAGTCCACACCCCGAAGAAGCTGTTCTGACACCTTGTAGAGTCCACGCCCCGAAGGCTTGAGGCTGATCTGACACCTTGTAGAGTCCACGCCCCGATGAAGCTGTTCTGACACCTTGTAGAGTCCACGCCCCGAAGGCTTGAGGCTGATCTGACACCTTGTAGAGTCCACGCCCCGATGAGTCTGATCTGACACCTTGTAGAATCCACGCCCCGATGAAGCTGTTCTGACACCTTGTAGAGTCCACGCCCCGAAGGCTTGAGGCTATTCTGACACCTTGTAGAGTCCACGCCCCGATGAGGCTGATCTGACACCTTGTAGAGTCCACGCCCCGATGAAGCTGTTCTGACACCTTGTAGAGTCCACGCCCCGATGAAGCTGTTCTGACACCTTGTAGAGTCCACGCCCCGAAGGCTTGAGGCTGTTCTGACACCTTGTAGAGTCCACGCCCCGATGAAACTGTTCTGACACCTTGTAGAGTCCACGC
>NW_027009837.1:25000-39012 GCF_036934945.1 Oncorhynchus masou masou
TCTATCTATATATATATATATATATAATGTCTCTCTCTATATATATATATAATGCCTCTATATATATCTACCAATATCTATCTCTCTCTCTCTCTCTCTCTATATATATATATATATATATATATATATATATATATATATATATATATATATATATATATAATGTCTCTCTATATATCTACCTTTATCTATCTATATGTATCTGAATATCTATCTATAATGCCTCTCTCTCTCTCTCTCTCTCTATGTATGTATGTAATGCCTCTCTATATATCTACCTATATCTACCTCTATCTATCTATATATATCTATATATCTAACTATAATGCCTCTCTATATATCTACCTCTATCTGTATATCTACCTCTATCTGTCTATATATATATATACATATATATATATATATATATATATATATATATATATATATATAATGTCTCTCTATATACAGTGCCTTGCGAAAGTATTCGGCCCCCTTGAACTTTGCGACCTTTTTCCACATTTTAGGCTTCAAACATAAAGATATAAAACTGTATTTTTTTTGGTGAAGAATCAACAACAAGTGGGACACAATCATGAAGTGGAACGACATGAATTGGATATTTATAACTTTTTTAACAAATCAAAACCTGAACAATTGGGCGTGTAAATAAAGACGTTTCAGTCCGTATGGATCAATAAAGTATTAGTCTGAAAAAGTGGCATCTCTCCCTGGCAACTGTGATGTGGTTAACAGGAAGTGATGTCATTGTTAACAGGAAGTGATCCGTAGCCTGGTGAAGAGGTACGTGGCGGCCATGATACGCAGTGCCAAGACGGACGAGGGATTGACCGAGGAGAACTTTAAGGTGTGTGTGTTTTCTATTCCTTCTCCAAACTTCCAGTGTCTTTCCTACAGATTCTAACGTTCCCCCAGCATGGCTTTTAGCAGCTCTTCTTCCCCCCTTTTCTCTTCTCTCCCTAACCTGTCCCTCTCATCTCTCCCTAACCTGTCCCTCTCCTCTCATCTCATCTCTCACTAACCTGTCCCTCTCATCTCTCCCTAACCTGTCCCTCTCTTCTCCTCTCATCTCTCCCTAACCTGTCCCTCTCCTTCTCTCCTCTCATCTCTCCCTAACCTGTCCCTCTCTTCTCCTCTCATCTCTCCCTAAACTGTCCCTCTCCTTCTCTCCTCTCCTCTCTCCCTAACCTGTCCCTCTCATTCTCTCCTCTCCTCTCTCGCTAACCTGTCCCTCTCCAAATCTCCTCACCTCTCCCCCTAACCTGTCCCTCTCCTTCTCTCCTCTCTTCTCTCCCTAACCTGTCCCTCTCTTCTCCTCTCATCTCTCCCTAACCTGTCCCTCTCCTTCTCTCCTCTCATCTCTCCCTAACCTGTCCCTCTCATTCTCTCCTCTCCTCTCTCCCTAACCTGTCCCTCTCATTCTCTCCTCTCTCCCTAACCTGTCCCTCTCATTCTCTCCTCTCCTCTCTCGCTAACCTGTCCCTCTCCAAATCTCCTCACCTCTCCCCCTAACCTGTCCCTCTCCTTCTCTCCTCTCTTCTCTCCCTAACCTGTCCCTCTCTTCTCCTCTCATCTCTCCCTAACCTGTCCCTCTCCTTCTCTCCTCTCATCTCTCCCTAACCTGTCCCTCTCATTCTCTCCTCTCCTCTCTCCCTAACCTGTCCCTCTCATTCTCTCCTCTCCTCTCTCCCTAACCTGTCCCTCTCCTTCTCTCCTCTCTCCCTAACCTGTCCCTCTCCTCTCATCTCTCACTAACCTGTCCTTCTCTTCTCCTCTCATCTCTCACTAACCTGTCCCTCTCCTCTCCTCTCACCTCTCCCCAACCTGTCCCTCTCCTTCTCTCCTCTCATCTCTCCCTAACCTGTCACTCTCCTCTCATCTCTCCCTAACCTGTCTCTCCATCTCTCCCTAAACTGTCCCTCTCCTCTCATCTCTCCCTAACCTGTCATTCTCCTCTCATCTCTCCCTAACCTGTCCCTCTCCTTCTCTCCTCTCTCCCTAACCTGTCCCTTTCCTCTCATCTCTCACTAACCTGTCCTTCTCTTCTCCTCTCATCTCTCACTAACCTGTCCCTCTCCTCTCCTCTCACCACTCCCCAACCTGTCCCTCTCCTTCTCTCCTCTCATCTCTCCCTAACCTGTCACTCTCCTCTCATCTCTCCCTAACCTGTCTCTCCATCTCTCCCTAAACTGTCCCTCTCCTCTCATCTCTCCCTAACCTGTCCCTCTCCTTCTCTCATCTCTCCCTAACCTGTCTCTCCATCTCTCCCTAACCTGTCTCTCCATCTCTCCCTAACCTGTCTCTCCATCTCTCCCTAACATGTCACTCTCCTCTCATCTCTCTCTAACCTGTCTCTCCATCTCTCCCTAACCTGTCTCTCCATCTCTCCCTAACCTGTCTCTCCATCTCTCCCTAACATGTCTCTCATCTCTCCCTAACATGTATCTCCATCTCTCCCTAACCTGTCTCTCCATCTCTCCCTAACCTGTCTCTCCATCTCTCCATCTCTCCCTAACCTGTCTCTCCATCTCTACCTAACCTGTCTCTCCATCTCTCCCTAACCTGTCTCTCCATCTCTCCCTAACCTGTCTCTCCATCTCTCCCTAACATGTCTCTCCATCTCTCCCTAACCTGTCTCTCCATCTCTCCCTAACCTGTCTCTCCATCTCTCCCTAACATGTCTCTCCATCTCTCCCTAACCTGTCTCTCCGTCTCTCCCTAACCTGTGTCTCCATCTCTCCCTAACCTGTCTCTCCATCTCTCCCTAACATGTCTCTCCATCTCTCACTAACCTGTCTCTCCATCTCTCCCTAACATGTCTCTCCATCTCTCCCTAACCTGTCTCTCCATCTCTCCCTAACCTGTCTCTCCATCTCTCCCTAACCTGTCTCTCCATCTCTCCCTAACCTGTCTCTCCATCTCTCCCTAACATGTCTCTCCATCTCTCCCCAACCTGTCTCTCCATCTCTCCCTAACCTGTCACTCCATCTCTCCCTAATATGTCTCTCCATCTCTCCCTAACCTGTCTCTCCATCTCTCCCTAACCTGTCTCTCCATCTCTCACTAACCTATCTCTCCATCTCTCCCTAACCTGTCTCTCCATCTCTCCCTAACATGTCTCTCCATCTCTCCCTAACCTGTCTCTCCATCTCTCCCTAACCTGTCTCTCCATCTCTCCCTAACATGTCTCTCCGTCTCTCCCTAACATGTCTCTCCATCTCTCCCTAACCTGTCTCTCCATCTCTCCCTAACATGTCTCTCCATCTCTCCCTAACCTGTCTCTCCGTCTCTCCCTAACCTGTCTCTCCATCTCTCCCTAACCTGTCTCTCCGTCTCTCCCTAACATGTCTCTCCGTCTCTCCCTAACCTTTCTCTCCATCTCTCCCCAACCTGTCTCTCCATCTCTCCCTAACATGTCTCTCCATCTCTCCCTAACCTGTCTCTCCATCTCTCCCTAACCTGTCTCTCCATCTCTCCCTAACCTGTCTCTCCATCTCTCCCTAACATGTCTCTCCATCTCTCCCTAACCTGTCTCTCCATCTCTCCCTAACCTGTCTCTCCATCTCTCCCTAACATGTCTCTCCGTCTCTCCCTAACCTGTCTCTCCATCTCTCCCTAACCTGTCTCTCCATCTCTCCCTAACATGTCTCTCCGTCTCTCCCTAACCTGTCTCTCCATCTCTCCCTAACAAGTCTCTCCATCTCTCCCTAACCTGTCTCTCCATCTCTCCCTAACCTGTCTCTCCATCTCTCCCTAACATGTCTCTCCATCTCTCCCTAACCTGTCTCTCCATCTCTCCCTAACCTGTCTCTCCATCTCTCACTAACCTGTCTCTCCATCTCTCCCTAACATGTATCTCCATCTCTCCCTAACCTGTCTCTCCATCTCTCTCTAACCTGTGTCTCCATCTCTCCCTAACCTGTGTCTCCATCTCTCCCTAACATGTCTCTCCATCTCTCCCTAACATGTCTCTCCATCTCTCCCTAACCTGTCTCTCCATCTCTCCCTAACCTGTCTCTCCATCTCTCCCTAACCTGTCTCTCCATCTCTCCCTAACCTGTCTCTCCATCTCTCCCTAACATGTCTCTCCATCTCTCCCTAACCTGTCTCTCCATCTCTCCCTAACCTGTCTCTCCATCTCTCCCTAACATGTCTCTCCATCTCTCCCTAACCTGTCTCTCCATCTCTCCCTAACCTGTCTCTCCATCTCTCTCCCTCCATCTCTCCCTAACCTGACTCTCCATCTCTCCCTAACATGTCTCTCCATCTCTCCCTAACCTGTCTCTCCATCTCTCCCTAACCTGTCTCTCCATCTCTCCCTAACCTGTCTCTCCATCTCTCCCTAACCTGTCTCTCCATCTCTCCCTAACCTGTCTCTCCATCTCTCCCTAATCTCTCCCTAACTGTCTCTCCATCTCTCCCTAACCTGTCTCTCCATCTCTCCCTAACCTGTCTCTCCATCTCTCCCTAACCTGTCTCTCCATCTCTCCCTAACATGTCTCTCCATCTCTCCCTAACCTGTCTCTCCATCTCTCCCTAACCTGTCTCTCCATCTCTCCCTAACCTGTCTCTCCATCTCTCCCTAACCTGTCTCTCCATCTCTCTAACCTGTCTCTCATCTCCTAACCTGTCTCTCCATCTCTCCCTAACCTGTCTCTCCATCTCTCCCTAACCTGTCTCTCCATCTCTCCCTAACCTGTCTCTCCATCTCTCCCTAACCTGTCTCTCCATCTCTCCCTAACCTGTCTCTCCATCTCTCCCTAACCTGTCTCTCCATCTCTCCCTAACCTGTCTCTCCATCTCTCCCTAACCTGTCTCTCCATCTCTCCCTAACCTGTCTCTCCATCTCTCCCTAACACCTGTCTCTCCATCTCTCCCTAACCTGTCTCTCCATCTCTCCCTAACCTGTCTCTCCATCTCTCCCTAACCTGTCTCTCCATCTCTCCCTAACCTGTCTCTCCATCTCTCCCTAACCTGTCTCTCCATCTCTCCCTAACCTGTCTCTCCATCTCTCCCTAACATGTCTCTCCATCTCTCCCTAACCTGTCTCTCCATCTCTCCCTAACCTGTCTCTCCATCTCTCCCTAACCTGTCTCTCCATCTCTCCCTAACCTGTCTCTCCATCTCTCCCTAACCTGTCTCTCCATCTCTCCCTAACATGTCTCTCCATCTCTCCCTAACATGTCTCTCCATCTCTCCCTAACCTGTCTCTCCATCTCTCCCTAACCTGTCTCTCCATCTCTCCCTAACCTGTCTCTCCATCTCTCCCTAACATGTCTCTCCATCTCTCCTAACCTGTCTCTCCATCTCTCCCTAACCTGTCATCTCCATCTCTCCCTAACCTGTCTCTCCATCTCTCCCTAACCTGTCTCTCCATCTCTCCCTAACCTGTCTCTCCATCTCTCCCTAACCTGTCTCTCCATCTCTCCCTAACCTGTCTCTCCATCTCTCCCTAACCATGTCTCTCCTGTCTCTCCATCTCTCCCTAACCTGTCTCTCCATCTCTCCCTAACCTGTCTCTCCATCTCTCCCTAACCTGTCTCTCCATCTCTCCCTAACCTGTCTCCATCTCTCTCCTCTCTCTCTCCCTAACCTGTCTCTCCATCTCTCCTAACCTGTCTCTCCATCTCTCCCTAACCTGTCTCTCCATCTCTCCCTAACCTGTCTCTCCATCTCTCCCTAACCTGTCTCTCCATCTCTCCCTAACCTGTCTCTCCATCTCTCCCTAACATGTCTCTCCATCTCTCCCTAACCTGTCTCTCCATCTCTCCCTAACCTGTCTCTCCATCTCTCCCTAACCTGTCTCTCCATCTCTCCCTAACCTGTCTCTCCTCTCTCCCTAACATGTCTCCTCCCTAACATGTCTCTCCATCTCTCCCTAACCTGTCTCTCCATCTCTCCCTAACCTGTCTCTCCATCTCTCCCTAACCTGTCTCTCCATCTCTCCCTAACCTGTCTCTCCATCTCTCCCTAACCTGTCTCTCCATCTCTCCCTAACCTGTCTCTCCATCTCTCCCTAACATGTCTCTCCATCTCTCCCTAACCTGTCTCTCCATCTCTCCCTAACCTGTCTCTCCATCTCTCCCTAACCTGTCTCTCCATCTCTCCCTAACCTGTCCCTCTCCTCTCATCTCTCCCTAACCTGTCTCTCCATCTCTCCCTAACCTGTCTCTCCATCTCTCCCTAACCTGTCTCTCCATCTCTCCCTAACCTGTCTCTCCATCTCTCCCTAACCTGTCTCTCCATCTCTCACTAACCTGTGTCTCCATCTCTCCCTAACCTGTCTCTCCATCTCTCCCTAACCTGTCTCTCCATCTCTCCCTAACCTGTCCCTAACCTGTCTCCATCTCTCCCTAACCTGTCTCTCCATCTCTCCCTAACCTGTCTCTCCATCTCTCCCTAACTCTGTCTCTCCATCATCTCCCTAACCTGTCTCTCCATCTCTCCCTAACCTGTCTCTCCATCATCTCTCCCTAACATGTGTCTCTCCATCTCTCCCTAACCTGTCTCTCCATCTCTCCCTAACCTGTCTCTCCATCTCTCCCTAACCTGTCTCTCCATCTCTCCCTAACCTGTCTCTCCATCTCTCCCTAACATGTCTCTCCATCTCTCCCTAACCTGTCTCTCCATCTCTCCCTAACATGTCTCTCCATCTCTCCATCTCCATCTCCCTAACCTGTCTCTCCATCTCTCCCTAACCTGTCTCTCCATCTCTCCCTAACCTGTCTCTCCATCTCTCCCTAACATGTGTCTCCATCTCTCCCTAACTGTCTCTCCATCTCTCCCTAACCTGTCTCTCCATCTCTCCCTAACCTGTCTCTCCATCTCTCCCTAACCTGTCTCTCCATCTCTCCCTAACTGTCTCTCCATCTCTCCCTAACCTGTCTCTCCATCTCCTAATCTCCATCCTAACCTGTCTCTCCATCTCTCCCTAACCTGTCTCTCCATCTCCCTCCCTCTCCATCTCTGTCTAACCTGTCTCTCCATCTCTCCCTAACCTGTCTCTCCATCTCTCCTAACCTGTCTCTCCATCTCTCCCTAACCTGTCTCTCCATCTCTCCCTAACCTGTCTCTCCATCTCTCCCTAACCTGTCTCTCCATCTCTCCCTAACCTGTCTCTCCATCTCTCCCTAACCTGTCTCTCCATCTCTCCCTAACCTGTCTCTCCATCTCTCCCTAACCTGTCTCTCCATCTCTCCCTAACCTGTCTCTCCATCTCTCCCTAACCTGTCTCTCCATCTCTCCCTAACCTGTCTCTCCATCTCTCCCTAACCTGTCTCTCCATCTCTCCCTAACATGTCTCTCCATCTCTCCCTAACCTGTCTCTCCATCTCTCCCTAACCTGTCTCTCCATCTCTCCCTAACCTGTCTCTCCATCTCTCCCTAACCTGTCTCTCCATCTCTCCCTAACATGTCTCTCCATCTCTCCCTAACATGTCTCTCCATCTCCTCTGTCTCTCCATCTCTCCTAACCTGTCTCTCCATCTCTCCCTAACCTGTCTCTCCATCTCTCCCTAACATGTCTCTCCATCTCTCCCTAACATGTACTTCTCCTCTCCATCTCTCTCTAACCTGTCTCTCCATCTCTCCCTAACCTGTCTCTCCATCTCTCCCTAACATGTCTCTCCATCTCTCCCTAACATGTCTCTCCATCTCTCGCTAACCTGTCTCTCCATCTCTTCCTAACCTGTCTCTCCATCTCTCCCTAACATGTCTCTCCATCTCTCCCTAACCTGTCTCTCCATCTCTCCCTAACATGTCTCTCCATCTCTCCCTAACCTGTCTCTCCATCTCTCCTAACCTGTCTCTCCATCTCTCCCTAACATGTCTCTCCATCTCTCCCTAACCTGTCTCTCCATCTCTCCATCTAACCTGTCTCTCCATCTCTCCCTAACATGTCTCTCCATCTCTCCCTAACCTGTCTCTCCATCTCTCCCTAACCTGTCTCTCCATCTCTCCCTAACCTGTCTCTCCATCTCTCCCTAACCTGTCTCTCCATCTCTCCCTAACATGTCTCTCCATCTCTCCCTAACCTGTCTCTCCATCTCTCCCTAACATGTCTCTCCATCTCTCCATCTCTCCATCTCTCCCTAACCTGTCTCTCCATCTCTCCCTAACCTGTCTCTCCATCTCTCCCTAACATGTCTCTCCATCTCTCTCTAACCTGTCTCTCCATCTCTCCCCATCTCTCCCTAACATGTCTCTCCATCTCTCCCTAACCTGTCTCTCCATCTCTCCCTAACATGTCTCTCCATCTCTCCCTAACCTGTCTCTCCATCTCTCCCTAACCTGTCTCCATCTCCATCTCCATCCCTAACCTGTCTCTCCATCTCTCCCTAACATGTCTCTCCATCTCTCCCTAACATGTCTCTCCATCTCTCCCTAACATGTCTCTCCATCTCTCCCTAACCTGTCTCTCCATCTCTCCCTAACCTGTCTCTCCATCTCTCCCTAACCTGTCTCTCCATCTCTCCCTAACATGTCTCTCCATCTCTCCCTAACCTGTCTCTCCATCTCTCCCTAACATGTCCTCCATCTCTCCCTAACATGTCTCTCCATCTCTCCCTAACCTGTCTCTCCATCTCTCCCTAACATGTCTCTCCATCTCTCCCTAACATGTCTCTCCATCTCTCCCTAACATGTCCTGTCTCCATCTCTCCCTAACATGTCTCTCCATCTCTCCCTAACATGTCTCCATCTCTCCCTAACCTGTCTCTCCATCTCTCCCTAACATGTCTCCTCTCCACCTGTCTCTCCATCTCTCCCTAACCTGTCTCTCCATCTCTCCCTAACATGTCTCTCCATCTCTCCCTAACCTGTCTCTCCATCTCTCCCTAACCTGTCTCTCCATCTCTCCCTAACATGTCTCTCCATCTCTCCCTAACATGTCTCTCCATCTCTCCCTAACCTGTCTCTCCATCTCTCCCTAACATGTCTCTCCATCTCTCCCTAACATGTCTCTCCATCTCTCTCTAACCTGTCTCTCCATCTCTCCCTAACCTGTCTCTCCATCTCTCCCTAACCTGTCTCTCCATCTCTCCCTAACATCATCTCTCCCTAACCTGTCTCTCCATCTCTCCCTAACCTGTCTCTCCATCTCTCCCTAACCTGTCTCTCCATCTCTCCCTAACCTGTCTCTCCATCTCTCTAACCTGTCTCTCCAACTCCCTGTCTCTCCATCTCTCCCTAACCTGTCTCTCCATCTCTCCTAACCTGTCTCTCCATCTCTCCCTAACCTGTCTCTCCATCTCTCCCTAACATGTCTCTCCATCTCTCCCTAACCTGTCTCTCCATCTCTCCCTAACCTGTCTCTCCATCTCTCCCTAACCTGTCTCTCCATCTCTCCCTAACCTGTCTCTCCATCTCTCCCTAACCTGTCTCTCCATCTCTCCCTAACCTGTGTCTCCATCTCTCCCTAACATGTCTCTCCATCTCTCCCTAATCTCCCTCTCCCTAACCTGTCTCTCCATCTCTCCCTAACCTGTCTCCATCTCTCCCTAATCTCTCCATCTCTCCTAACCTGTCTCTCCATCTCTCCCTAACCTGTCTCTCCATCTCTCCCTAACCTGTCTCTCCATCTCTCCCTAACATGTCCCTCTCTCCATCTCTCCTAACCTGTATCTCCATCTCTCCCTAACCTGTCTCTCCATCTCTCCTAACATGTCTCTCCATCTCTCCCTAACATGTCTCTCCATCTCTCCCTAACCTGTCTCTCCATCTCTCCCTAACCTGTATCTCCATCTCTCCCTAACATGTCTCTCCATCTCTCCCTAACATGTCTCTCCATCTCCCTAACCTGTCTCTCCATCTCTCCCTAACATGTAGTGCTCCTCTCATCTCTCTCTAACCTGTCTCTCCATCTCTCCCTAACCTGTCTCTCCATCTCTCCCTAACATGTCTCTCCATCTCTCCCTAACATGTCTCTCCATCTCTCCCTAACCTGTCTCTCCATCTCTCCCTAACATGTCTCTCCATCTCTCCCTAACCTGTCTCTCCATCTCTCCCTAACATGTCTCTCCATCTCTCCCTAACATGTACTTCTCCTCTCCATCTCTCTCTAACCTGTCTCTCCATCTCTCCCTAACATGTCTCTCCATCTCTCCCTAACATGTCTCTCCATCTCTCCCTAAACCTGTCTCCCTCCATCTCTCCCTAACATGTCTCTCCATCTCTCCCTAACCATGTCTCTCCATCTCTCCCTAACATGTCTCTCATCTCTCACTAACCTGTGTCTCCATCTCTCCCTAACCTGTGTCTCCATCTCTCCCTAACATGTATCTCCATCTCTCCCTAAACTGTCTCTCCATCTCTCCCTCACCTGTGTCTCCATCTCTCCCTAACCTGTCTCTCCATCTCTCCCTAACATGTCTCTCATCTCTCTCTAACCTGTCTCTCCATCTCTCCCTAACCTGTCTCTCCATCTCTCCCTAACCTGTCTCTCCATCTCTCCCTAACCTGTCTCTCCATCTCTCCCTAACATGTCTCTCCATCTCTCCCTAACCTGTCTCTCCATCTCTCCCTAACATGTCCCTCTCCCATCTCTCCCTAACCTGTCTCTCCATCTCTCCTAACCTGTCTCTCCATCTCTCCCTAACATGTCTCTCCATCTCTCTAACCATCCATCTCTCCATAACCTGTCTCTCCATCTCTCCCTAACCTGTCTCTCCATCTCTCCCTAACCTGTCTCTCCATCTCTCCCTAACATGTCTCTCCATCTCTCCCTAACATGTCTCTCCATCTCTCCCTAACATGTCTCTCCATCTCTCTCTAACCTGTCTCTCCATCTCTCCCTAACCTGTCTCTCCGTCTCTCCCTAACCTGTCTCTCCATCTCTCCCTAACCTGTCTCTCCATCTCTCCCTAACACCTGTCTCTCCATCTCTCCCTAACCTGTCTCTCCATCTCTCCCTAACCTGTCTCTCCATCTCTCCCTAACAAGTCTCTCCATCTCTCCCTAACCTGTCTCTCCATCTCTCCCTATCCTGTCTCTCCATCTCTCCCTAACCTGTCTCTCCATCTCTCCCTAACATGTCTCTCCGTCTCTCCTAACATGTATCTCCATCTCTCCCTAACATGTCTCTCCATCTCTCCCTAACCTGTCTCTCCGTCTCTCCCTAACCTGTCTCTCCATCTCTCCCTAACCTTTCTCTCCATCTCTCCCTAACCTGTCTCTCCATCTCTCCCTAACATGTCTCTCCATCTCTCCCTAACCTGTCTCTCCATCTCTCCCTAACATGTCTCTCCATCTCTCCCTAACATGTATCTCCATCTCTCCCTAACCTGTCTCTCCATCTCTCCCTAACCTGTCTCTCCATCTCTCCTAACCTGTCTCTCCATCTCTCCCTAACCTGTCTCTCCATCTCTCCCTAACATGTCTCTCCATCTCTCCCTAACCTGTCTCTCCATCTCTCCCTAACATGTCCCTCTCCTCTCATCTCTCTCTAACCTGTCTCTCCATCTCTCCCTAACCTGTCTCTCCATCTCTCCCTAACATGTCTCTCCATCTCTCCCTAACCTGTCTCTCCATCTCTCCCTAACCTGTCTCTCCATCTCTCCCTAACCTGTCTCTCCATCTCTCCCTAACCTGTCTCTCCATCTCTCCCTAACATGTCTCTCCATCTCTCCCTAACATGTCTCTCCATCTCTCCCTAACCTGTCTCTCTGTCTCTCCCTAACCTGTGTCTCCATCTCTCCCTAACCTGTCTCTCCATCTCTCCCTAACCTGTCTCTCCATCTCTCACTAACCTGTCTCTCCATCTCCTAACCTGTCTCTCCATCTCCCTAACCTGTCTCTCCATCTCTCCCTAACATGTCTCTCCGTCTCTCCCTAACATGTATCTCCATCTCTCCCTAACATGTCTCTCCATCTCCCTAACCTGTCTCTCCGTCTCTCCCTAACCTGTCTCTCCATCTCCCCTAACCTTTCTCTCCGTCTCTCCCTAACCTGTCTCTCCATCTCTCCCTAACATGTCTCTCCATCTCTCCCACCTGTCTCTCCATCTCTCCCTAACCTGTCTCTCCATCTCTGCTAACATGTCTCTCCATCTCTCCCTAACATATCTCTCCATCTCTCTCTAACATGTCTCTCCATCTCTCTCTAACCTGTCTCTCCATCTCCCTAACCTGTCTCTCCGTCTCTCCCTAACAAGTCTCTCCATCTCTCACCTGTCTCTCCGTCTCTCCCTAACAAGTCTCTCCATCTCTCCCTAACCTGTCTCTCCGTCTCTCCCTAACCAAGTCTCTCCATCTCTCCCTAACAAGTCTCTCCATCTCTCCCTAACCTGTCTCTCCATCTCTCCCTATCCTGTCTCTCCATCTCTCCCTAACAAGTCTCTCCATCTCTCCCTAACCTGTCTCTCCATCTCTCCCTATCCTGTCTCTCCATCTCTCCCTAACAAGTCTCTCCATCTCTCCCTAACATGTCCCTCCTCTTCGTCTCTCTTATCCACAAACTTCAGATAACTCCTCCTCCTCCCTCCTCCCTCCTCCCTCCTCTCTCCTCCCTCCTCCCTCCTCCCTCCCTCCCTCTCCCTCCCTCGTCCTCCCCTCCTCCCTCCTCCTCCCCCCTCCTCCCTCCTCCCGCCTCGTCCTCCCTCCTCCCTCCTCCCTCCTCCCCCCTCGTCCTCCCTCCTCCCTCCTCCCTCCTCCCTCCTCCGTCCTCCCTCCTCCCTCCTCCCTCCTCCCTCCTCCCCTCCTCTCGTCCTCCCTCCTCCCTCCCTCCCTCCTCCCTCCTCCTCCCTCCTCCTCCCTCCTCCCTCCTCCCTCCTCCCTCCTCTCCCTCCTCCCTCCTCCCTCCCCTCCTTCCTCTCCCTCCCTCCCTCCCTCCCTCCCTCCTCCCTCCTCCTCCCTCCTCCCCCTCCCTCCTCCCCTCCCCTCCTCCCTCCTCCTCCTCCCTCCCTCCCTCCCCCTCCCTCCTCCCCCCTCCTCCCTCCTCCTCCCTCCTCCCTCCTCCCTCCCTCTCCTCCTCCCTCCTCCCTCCTCTCCTCCCTCCCTCCTCCCTCCTCTCTCCTCCTCTCCTCCCTCCTCCCTCCTCCCTCCTCCCTCCTCTCGTCCTCCCTCCTCCCTCCTCCCTCCTCCCTCCTCTCGTCCTCCCTCCCCTCCTCCCTCCTCCTCCCTCCTCCCTCCTCCTCCTCCTCCTCTCCCTCCCTCCCCTCCCTCCCTCCCCCTCCCTCCCTCCCTCCCTCCCCTCCCTCCCTCCTCCCTCCTCCCTCCCTCGTCCTCCCTCCTCCCTCCTCCTCCCTCCTCCCTCCCTCCTCCCTCCTCCCTCCTTCGTCCTCCCTCCTCCCTCCTCCCTCCTCCTCCCTCCTCTCGTCCTCCCTCCTCCCTCCTCCCTCCTCCCTCCTCCCTCCCTCCTCCCTCCTCCCTCCTCCCTCCTCCTCTGCAGGAGTTAAAGCAGGACATCTCCAGTTTCCGTTATGAGGTGTTAGGTCTCCTTGGTAACCGCCGGCCCCCCAGATGCCACTTCTCTTCCAGCAGTGAAACCACACTTAGAAATGAGGGAGGAACCAGTGACGAAGGAGGGCCTGAACCTGACCTTGACCCCTCCCTAGCGTCGCAGGAGGGGAGTGGAGCCAAGAGGTCAAAGGGCGTGACCTTTCTGACCCCGACAGGAAGCATGGAGAAGAAGAAGAAGCCTAAATATGGCGTCTCAGCTCTGGTCCGGAGTATTTCAGGAATGGAAGTGGTATCCATGACGAGGGAGGAAGAGGAGCAGGAAGGATGGGGGGAGGAGGAAGGGAAGGAGGGATGGGAGGAAGAAGAAGATGAGGAAGAGGGTAAACCAAAGAGCAACGGGGTGCGGAGAGAAGCCATTCCGTCCTCTTCTTTCATCTTCCCTTCATTCCCTTCTTCCTCCACCTCCGTCTCCTTATCCTTCGCTCGCACTCGAAGTCGTCTCCAGCAGTTGTCGTCGGCGACATCCAATAAGACAACAGACTCCTTTAAGCGCCTCGGCTTACTGTTCTCACGCAAAGCCCCGCCCCTTCCCCTCTCCCTCGGCCAATCTCCTCCTTC
>NW_027009838.1:0-2500 GCF_036934945.1 Oncorhynchus masou masou
CAGGATACATGTTTATATTATGATATATTATATTACATGACCCCCCCAGGATACATGTTTATATTATGATATATTATATTACATGACCCCCCCCCCCCAGGATACATGTTTATATTATGATATATTATATTACATGACCCCCCCAGGATACATGTTTATATTATGATATATTATATTACATGACCCCCCCCCCAGGATACATGTTTATATTATGATATATTATATTACATGACCCCCCCCAGGATACATGTTTATATTATGATATATTATATTACATGACCCCCCAGGATACATGTTTATATTATGATATATTATATTACATGACCCCCCCCAGGATACATGTTTATATTATGATATATTATATTACATGACCCCCCCAGGATACATGTTTATATTATGATATATTATATTACATGACCCCCCCAGGATACATGTTTATATTATGATATATTATATTACATGACCCCCCCCCCCCAGGATACATGTTTATATTATGATATATTATATTACATGACCCCCCCCAGGATACATGTTTATATTATATATATTATATTACATGACCCCCCCCCCAGGATACATGTTTATATTATGATATATTATATTACATGACCCCCCCCCAGGATACATGTTTATATTATGATATATTATATTACATGACCCCCCCCAGGATACATGTTTATATTATGATATATTATATTACCCCCCAGGATACATGTTTATATTATGATATATTATATTACATGACCCCCCCCCCCAGGATACATGTTTATATTATGATATATATTATATGACCCCCCCCAGGATACATGTTTATATTATGATATATTATACCCCCCCAGGATACATGTTTATATTATGATATATTATATTACATGACCCCCCCCCCCAGGATACATGTTTATATTATGATATATTATATTACATGACCCCCCCCCCCAGGATACATGTTTATATTATGATATATTATATTACATGTTTATATTATGATATATTATATTACCCCCCCCCCCCCCAGGATACATGTTTATATTATGATATATTATATTACATGATACATGTTTATATTATGATATATTATATTACCCCCCAGGATACATGTTTATATTATGATATATTATATTACATGACCCCCCAGGATACATGTTTATATTATGATATATTATATTACATGCCCCCCCCAGGATACATGTTTATATTATGATATATTATATTACATGACCCCCCCCCCCCCAGGATACATGTTTATATTATGATATATTATATTACATGACCCCCCCCCCAGGATACATGTTTATATTATGATATATTATATTACATGACCCCCCCCCAGGATACATGTTTATATTATGATATATTATATTACATGACCCCCCCCCCCCAGGATACATGTTTATATTATGATATATTATATTACATGACCCCCCCCCCCAGGATACATGTTTATATTATGATATATTATATTACATGACCCCCCCCCAGGATACATGTTTATATTATGATATATTATATTACATGACCCCTCCCCCAGGATACATGTTTATATTATGATATATTATATTATGACCCCCCCCCAGGATACATGTTTATATTATGATATATTTATCTGCCTTCCCTCCCTCCCTGAGGGAGCCCTTTAATTGGGATTTTAATTTCCTCCCTCCCCTCTGTTTTAATAGGACATCTTCCACTCAGGGGCTTGAAGTGACCTGGAGACTGTAGAAAGGTATTAGAAAGGTATAGGGAGGGAGGGAGGGAGGGAGGGAGGGAGGGAGGGAGGGAGGGAGGGAGGGAGGGAGGGAGGGAGGGAGGAGGGAGGGGAGGGAGGGAGGGAGGGAGGGAGGGAGAGGAGGGAGGGAGAGAGAGAGAGGTTTACAGAGAGAAGGGGTTGAAGAGCTATAGAGAGAGAGAGGGAGACATGGGGAGAGAGAGAGAGAGGGGGAGACATGGGGAGAGAGAGAGAGGTTTACAGAGAGAAGGGGTTGAAGAGCTATAGAGAGAGAGGTATGGGATTGGTGCCAAGAGAGAGAGAAAGAGGGGAGAGAGAACCGTTATTTTCAAGTAGCCATTTCGTCTGTGTTAATTGATCATTCTGTGTATCTAATGTGGCGCCTACTGGCCTCTGAGCCAGGCTGTTCTGACAATGTTATAGTGCTTTATAGGCACTCAGAGAGGAGAGAGAGGGGGGGGTTAGAGATTGAGGGAGAGAGAGGGAGAGAAAGAGGTAGTAATTGAGAAAAGAGGAGATAGAGAGAGATAGGGGAGAGAGGGGGTTAGAGATTGAGGGAGAGAGAAGGAGAGAAAGAGGTAATAATTGAGAGAGAAGAGAGATAGAGAGAGAGGGAGAGAGAGGGGGGGTTAGAGATTGAGGGAGAGAGAGGGAGAGAAAGGGTTAGTAATTGACAGAAAGAGAGATAGAGAGAGAGGGGTGGGGTAGAGATTGAGGGAGAGAGAGGGAGAGAAAGAGGTAGTAATTGAGAGAAAGAGAGATAGAGAGAGAGGG
>NW_027009838.1:17500-25000 GCF_036934945.1 Oncorhynchus masou masou
CCATATCACATTATGTCTCTACCACCATATCACATTATGTCTCTACCACCATATCACATTATGTCTCTACCACCATATCACATTATGTCTCTACCACCATATCACATTATGTCTCTCATATCACATTATGTCTCTACCACCATATCACATTATGTCTCTACCACCATATCACATTATGTCTCTACCACCATATCACATTATGTCTCTACCACCATATCACATTATGTCTCTACCACCATATCACATTATGTCTCTACCACCATATCACATTATGTCTCTACCACCATATCACATTATGTCTCTACCACCATATCACATTATGTCTCTACCACCATATCACATTATGTCATATCACATTATGTCTCTACCACCATATCACATTATGTCTCTACCACCATTATCACATTATGTCTCTACCACCATATCACATTATGTCTCTACCACCATATCACATTATGTCTCTACCACCATATCACATTATGTCTCTACCACCATATCACATTATGTCTCTACCACCATATCACATTATGTCTCTACCACCATATCACATTATGTCTCTACCACCATATCACATTATGTCTCTACCACCATATCACATTATGTCTCTACCACCATATCACATTATGTCTCTACCACCATATCACATTATGTCTCTACCACCATATCACATTATGTCTCTACCACCATATCACATTATGTCTCTACCACCATATCACATTATGTCTCTACCACCATATCACATTATGTCTCTACCACCATATCACATTATGTCTCTACCACCATATCACATTATGTCTCTACTACCATATCACATTATGTCTCTACCACCATATCACATTATGTCTCTACCACCATATCACATTATGTCTCTACTACCATATCACATTATGTCTCTACCACCATATCACATTATGTCTCCACTACCATATCACATTATGTCTCTACTACCATGCCGCAGCCACACACAAGCACACACACGCACACACGCGCGCGCACACACACACACACACACACACACACACACACACACACACACACACACACACACACACACACACACACACACACACGCTCAAAAATCTAGCCATAACCTGTACTCTTAACTTAACCTAACCTTAAACCTAAATCTAATTCTAACCTTAACCCTAACCTTAAACCTAAATCTAATTCTAACCTTAACCCTAACCTAACCCTAACCTTAAACCTAAATCTAATTGTAACCCTAAATCTGATTCTAACCTTAACCCTAAACCCCCTAGAAATAGCATTTGGTCCCCACAAGTATAGTTAAACACATCACACACACACACACACACACACACACACACACACACACACACACACACACACACACACACACACACACACACTGCACTACTTAACTCTACAACGACCAGAGAGGGCTTTGTTCAAGGGTGTTTGTGATAAAGAGGCGTTTGTTCACAGCTGAGATATTGTTCAGTAGTATTCTAGAGTTCTGATGATCTCTTGTTATCGCCAACGTTCTGGTTCTATTTCCTGTCACGGGTACTTGTTGGAATTCTAGAGTGGGAGCTTGACATTGTAAATGAATGAATTAGCTCCATTGTTTGGGGTTTTGTATCTGAAGTAGCTTTACCCTTCACACGTACAAATACACACATATGAGTGCTGGCACGTACACACACAAATGCTCACACTTCTCCAACCTTGCCGTTTTCTGCTATTGTCTAATTGTGCAATTTCTTAGCTTTGTTTATTTCCTTCATTCTTTTTTAACCCCCCTTTTCTTGTCTTCCAATCCCTGTCCTCTCTCTCTAAACCCCTCCTCCTCCTTCTTGTCTTCCAATCCCTGTCCTCTCTCTCTAAACCCCTCCTCCTCCTTGTCTTCCAATCCCTGTCCTCTCTCTCTAAACCCCTCCTTCTCCTTCTTGTCTTCCAACCCCTGTCCTCTCTCTCTAAACCCCTCCTCCTCCTTCTTGTCTTCCAATCCCTGTCCTCTCTCTCTAAACCCCTCCTCCTCCTTGTCTTCCAATCCCTGTCCTCTCTCTCTAAACCTCTCCTTCTCCTTCTTGTCTTCCAACCCCTGTCCTCTCTCTCTAAACCTCTCCTTCTCCTTCTTGTCTTCCAACCCCTGTCCTCTCTCTCTAAACCCCTCCTCCTCCTTGTCTTCCAATCCCTGTCCTCTCTCTCTAAACCTCTCCTTCTCCTTCTTGTCTTCCAACCCCTGTCCTCTCTCTCTAAACTCCTTCTCCTTCTTGTCTTCCAATCCCTGTCCTCTCTCCTCCTCCTTCTTGTCTTCCAACCCCTGTCTTCCTAAATCCCTGTCCTCTCTCTCTAAACCTCTCCTTCTCCTTCTTGTCTTCCAACCCCTGTCCTCTCTCTCTAAACCCCCTCCTCCTCCTTCTTGTCTTCCAACCCCTCCTCCTCCCCTGTCCCTCTGTCTCTCTAAACCCCTCCTCCTCTTCCTTCTCTCTGTTCTCTAGATGCAAGATGCTATGGGCTATGAACTTCCCTGGGCCTATTTTGTCAGTCTCGTCATCTTTGGATCCTTTTTCGTTCTAAATCTGGTTCTGGGGGTGTTGAGCGGGTAAGAGCTGTGTGTGCTGTGTGTGTGTGTGCGTGTGTGTGTGTGCGTGCGTGTGTGTGTTCGTGTGTGTGTGTGTGTGTGTGTGTGTGTGTGTGTGTGTGTGTGTGTGTGTGTGTGTGTGTGTGTGTGTGTGTGTGTGTGTGTGTGTGTGTGTGTTCGTATGTTTGCCCTCCCTGTGATCGCAGACCAGACAACAAGACTCCTGGGACAGAGAAAGAAAGGGATGAAAAGAGACTATACAATGGAGGGGAGAGGGAGAGACACTCAGAAAGGAGGGGAGAGGGAGGAGACACTCAGAAAGGAGGAGGGAGGGAGAGGGAGGAGACACTCAGAAAGGAGGGGAGAGGGTGAGACACTCAGAAAGGAGGGGAGAGGGAGAGACACTCAGAAAGGAGGGGAGAGGGAGGAGACACTCAGAAAGGAGGGGAGAGGGAGGAGACACTCAGAAAGGAGGGGAGAGGGAGGAGACACTCAGAAAGAAAGGAGGGAGAGGGGAGAGGGGAGGGAGACACTCAGAAAGGAGGGGAGAGGGAGAGACACTCAGAAAGGAGGGGAGAGGGAGGAGACACTCAGAAAGGAGGGGAGAGGGAGGAGACACTCAGAAAGGAGGGGAGAGGGAGGAGACACTCAGAAAGAGGGGAGAGGGAGGAGACACTCAGAAAGAGGGGAGAGAAAGGAGGGGAGAGGGAGAGACACTGACAGAAAGGAGGGGAGAGGGAGGAGACACTCAGAAAGGAGGGGAGAGGGAGGAGACACTCAGAAAGGAAGAGGAGAGACACTCAGAAAGAGGGGGAGGGAGAGACACTCAGAAAGGAGGGGAGAGGGAGGAGACACTCAGAAAGGAGGGGAGAGGGAGGAGACACTCAGAAAGGAGGGGACACTCAGAGAGGGAGGGGAGACACTCAGAAAGGAGGGGAGAGGGAGGAGACACTCAGAAAGGAGGGGAGAGGGGGGAAAGGAGGGGAGGGGGAGGGAGACACTCAGAAAGGAGGGGAGAGGGAGGAGACACTCAGAAAGGAGGGGAGAGGGAGGAGACACTCAGAAAGGAGGGGGAGAGGGAGGAGACACTCAGAAAGGAGGGGAAGGGAGGAGACACTCAGAAAGGAGGGGAGAGGGAGAGACACTCAGAAAGGAGGGGAGAGGGAGGAGACACTCAGAAAGGAGGGGAGAGGGAGGAGACACTCAGAGGGAGGAGACACTCAGAAAGGAGGGGAGAGGGAGGAGACACTCAGAAAGGAGGGGAGAGGGAGGAGACACTCAGAAAGGAGGGGAGAGGGAGGAGGAAAGGAGGGGAGAGGGAGGAGACACTCAGAAAGGAGGGGAGAGGGAGGAGACACTCAGAACAGAAAGGAGGGGAGAGGGAGGAGAGAGGGAGGAGACACTCAGAAAGGAGGGGGAGGGAGGAGACACTCAGAAAGGAGGGGAGAGGGAGGAGACACTCAGAAAGGAGGGGAGAGGGAGGAGACACTCAGAAAGGAGGGGAGAGGGAGGAGACACTCAGAAAGGAGGGGAGAGGGAGGAGACACTCAGAAAGGAGGGGAGAGGGAGGAGACACTCAGAAAGGAGGGGGAGAGGGAGGAGACACTCAGAAAGGAGGGGAGAGGGAGGAGACACTCAGAAAGGAGGGGAGAGGGGGGAGACACTCAGAAAGGAGGGGAGAGGAAGGAGACACTCAGAAAGGAGGAGAGAGGGAGGAGACACTCAGAAAGGAGGGGAGAGGGAGGAGACACTCAGAAAGGAGGGGAGAGGGAGGAGACACTCAGAAAGGAGGGGAGAGGGAGGAGACACTCAGAAAGGAGGGGAGAGGGAGAGACAGAAAGGAGGGGAGAGGGAGGAGACACTCAGAAAGGAGGGGAGAGGGAGGAGACACTCAGAAAGAGGGGAGAGGGAGGAGACACTCAGAAAGGAGGGGAGAGAGGAGGAGGAAAGGAGGGGAGAGGGAGGAGACACTCAGGAGAGACACTCAGGAGGGGAGGGAGGAGACACTCAGGAGGGGGAGAGGGAGGAGACACTCAGAAGAGGGAGACTCAGAAAGGAGGGAGAGGGAGGGAGGAGGGAGAGGAGGGAGGGGGAGGGGAGACACTCAGAAAGAGGGGAGAGGGAGGAGGAGAGGGAGAGGAGACACTCAGAAAGGAGGGGAGAGGGAGGAGACACTCAGAAAGGAGGGGAGAGGGAGGAGACACAGAGGGGGAGGGAGGAGGAAAGGAGGGAGAGGGAGGAGACACTCAGAAAGGAGGGGAAAGAGAGGAGGAGACACTCAGAAAGGAGGGGAGAGGGAGGAGACACTCAGAAAGGAGGGGAGAGGGAGGAGACACTCAGAAAGGGGGAGAGGGAGGAGACACTCAGAAAGGAGGGGAGAGGGAGAGGGAAGGAGGAGGAGACACTCAGAAAGGAGGGGAGAGGGAGGAGACACTCAGAAAGGAGGGGAGAGGGAGGAGACACTCAGAAAGGAGGGGAGAGGGAGGAGACACTCAGACACTCAGAAAGGAGGGGAGAGGGAGGAGACACTCAGAAAGGAGGGGAGAGGGAGGAGACACTCAGAAAGGAGGGGAGAGGGAGGAGACACTCAGAAAGGAGGGGAGAGGGAGGAGACACTTAGAAAGGAGGGGAGAGGGAGGAGACACTCAGAAAGGAGGGGAGAGGGAGGAGACACTCAGAAAGGAGGGGAGAGGGAGGAGACACTCAGAAAGGAGGGGAGAGGGAGGAGACACTCAGAAAGGAGGGGAGAGGGAGGAGACACTCAGAAAGGAGGGGAGAGGGAGGAGACACTCAGAAAGGAGGGGAGAGGGAGGAGACACTTCAGAAAGGAGGGGAGAGGGAGAACAGGAGACACTCAGAAAGGAGGGGAGAGGGAGGAGACACTCAGGGAGGAGAGGGAGGAGACACTCAGAAAGGAGGGGAGAGGGAGGAGACACTCAGAAAGGAGGGGGAGAGGGAGGAGACACTCAGAAAGGAGGGGAGAGGGAGGAGACACTCAGAAAGGAGGGGAGAGGGAGGAGACACTCAGAAAGGAGGGGGAGGAGGAGACACTCAGAAAGGAGGGGAGAGGGAGGAGACACTCAGAAAGGAGGGGAGAGGGAGGAGACACTCAGAAAAAGAGGGAGGAGGGGAGAGAGGGAGGAGACACTCAGAGGGAGGAGAAAGGAGGGGAGAGGGAGGAGACACTCAGAAAGGAGGGACACTCAGAGGGAGGAGACACTCAGAAAGGAGGGAGAGGGAGGAGACACTCAGAAAGGAGGGGAGAGGGAGGAGACACTCAGAAAGACACTCAGAGGAGGGGAGAGGGAGGAGACACTCAGAAAGGAGGGAGAGGGAGGAGACACAGAAAGGAGGGGAGAGGGAGGGACACTCAGAACAGGAGGGGAGAGGGAGGAGACACTCAGAAAGGAGGGGAGAGACACTCAGAAAGGAGGGGAGAGGGAGGAGACACTCAGAAAGGAGGGGAAGGGAGGAGACACTCAGAAAGGAGGGGAGAGGGAGGAGACACTCAGAAAGGAGGGGAGAGGGAGGAGACACTCAGAAAGGAGGGGAGAGGGAGGAGACACTCAGAAAGGAGGGGAGAGGGAGGAGACACTCAGAAAGGAGGGGAGAGGGAGGAGACACTCAGAACAGAGGGGGAGAGGAGGAGGAGACACTCAGAAAGGAGGGGAGAGGGAGGAGACACTCAGAAAGGAGGGGAAGGGAGGAGACACTCAGAAAGGAGGGGAGAGGGAGGAGACACTCAGAAAGGAGGGAGAGGGAGGAGACACTCAGAAAGGAGGGGAGAGGGAGGAGACACTCAGAAAGGAGGGGAGAGGGAGGAGACACTCAGGAGGAGGAGACACTCAGAAAGGAACACTCCACAGAGAAAGGGAGGGAGAGGGAGGAGACACTCAGAAAGGAGGGGAGAGGGAGGAGACACTCAGAAAGGAGGGGAGAGTGGAAGAGACACTCAGAGAAAGGAGGGGAGAGGGAGGAGACACTCAGAAAGGAGGAGAGGGAGGAGACACTCAGAAAGGAGGAGGAAAGGAGGGAGAGGGAGGAGACACTCAGAAAGGAGGGGAGAGGGAGGAGACACTCAGAACTAGAAAAGAGGGGAGAGCACTCAGTGAGACACTCAGAAAGGAGGGGAGAGGGAGGAGACACTCAATCAGGAGGGGAGAGGGAGGAGACACTCAGAAAGGAGGGGAGAGGGAGGAGACACTCAGAACAGGAGAAAGGAGGGGAGAGGGAGGAGACACTCAGAAAGGAGGGGAGAGGGAGGAGACACTCAGAAAGGAGGGGAGAGGGAGGAGACACTCAGAAAGGAGGGGAGAGGGAGGAGACACTCAGAAAGGAGGGGAGAGGGAGGAGACACTCAGAAAGGAGGGGAGAGGGAGGAGACACTCAGAAAGGAGGGGAGAGGGAGGAGACACTCAGAAAGGAGGGGAGAGGGAGGAGACACTCAGAAAGGAGGGGAGAGGGAGGAGACACTCAGAAAGGAGGGGAGAGGGAGGAGACACTCTCAGAAAGGAGGGGAGAGGGAGGAGACACAGAAAGGAGGAGAAAGGAGGGGGGAGAAAGAGGGGAGAGGGAGGAGACATCAGAAAGGAGGGGAGAGGGAGGAGACACTCAGAAAGGAGGGGAGAGGGAGGAGACACTGGAGAACTCAGAAAGGAGGGGAGAGGGAGGAGACACTCAGAAAGGAGGGGAGGGAGGAGACACTCAGAAAGGAGGGGAGAGGGAGGAGACATCACTCAGAAAGGAGGGGAGAGGGAGGAGACACTCAGAAAGGAGGGGAGAGGGAGGAGACATCAGAAAGGAGGGGAGAGGGAGGAGACACTCAGAAAGGAGGGGAGAGGGAGGAGACACTCAGAACAGAGGGGAGAGGGAGGAGACACTCAGAAAGGAGGGAGAGGGAGGAGACATATAGACACTCAGAAAGGAGGGGAGAGGGAGGAGAGATGGGCACT
>NW_027009838.1:30000-38985 GCF_036934945.1 Oncorhynchus masou masou
TATGGCTTTCTCTAATGGTATTATTCTCTTCTTGACTGACTGACTGGTTCTCTGGTCTGCCTGCTTGAAGGACTGACTGATTCTTATTCAACCTGTTCTCTTTGCCTGAGTGACTGGTTCTGCTGTGGTCTTCTTCCAACCTGATTTACAGACTGGTTCAGACCGTTGTCTTTCTGCCTGACTGACTAGTTAAAACTGACTGGTTCTACTGTTGGTCTCCTCTCTGCCTGACTGGTTCTACTGTTGGTCTCCTCTCTGCCTGACTGTTCTACTGACTGACTGCTTCTACTGTTTCTCTCTTCTCTGCCTGACTGACTGACTGCTTCTACTGTTGGTCTCCTCTCTGCCTGACTGACTGCTTCTACTGTTGGTCTCCTCTCTGCCTGACTGACTGCTTCTACTGTTGGTCTCCTCTCTGACTAACTGGTTCTACTGTTGGTCTCTGACTGACTGACTGGTTCTACTGTTGGTCTCCTCTCTGACTGACTGGTTCTACTGTTGGTCTCCTCTCTGACTGACTGGTTCTACTGTTGGTCTCCTCTCTGACTGACTGGTTCTACTGTTGCTCTCCTCTCTGACTGACTGGTTCTACTGTTGGTCTCCTCTCTGACTGACTGGTTCTACTGTTGCTCTCCTCTCTGACTGACTGGTTCTACTGTTGGTCTCCTCTCTGACTGACTGGTTCTACTGTTGTCTCCTCTCTGACTGACTGGTTCTACTGTTGCTCTCCTCTCTGACTGACTGGTTCTACTGTTGGTCTCCTCTCTGACTGACTGTTGGCCTCCTCTCTCTACTGGTTCTACTGTTGCTCTCCTCTCTGACTGACTGGTTCTACTGTTGCTCTCCTCTCTGACTGACTGGTTCTACTGTTGGTCTCCTCTCTGACTGACTGGTTCTACTGTTGCTCTCTCCTCTCTGACTGACTGGTTCTGTTGTCTCCTCTCTGACTGACTGGTTCTACTGTTGCTCTCCTCTCTGACTGACTGGTTCTACTGTTGGTCTCCTCTCTGACTGACTGGTTCTACTGTTGGTCTCCTCTCTGACTGACTGGTTCTACTGTTGTCTCCTCTCTGACTGACTGGTTCTACTGTTGGTCTCCTCTCTGACTGACTGGTTCTACTGTTGGTCTCCTCTCTGACTGACTGGTTCTACTGTTGGTCTCCTCTCTGACTGACTGGTTCTACTGTTGCTCTCCTCTCTGACTGACTGGTTCTACTGTTGGTCTCTCTCTGACTGACTGGACTGTTGCTCTCCTCTCTGACTGACTGGTTCTACTGTTGGTCTCCTCTCTGACTGACTGGTTCTACTGTTGGTCTCCTCTCTGACTGACTGGTTCTACTGTTGGTCTCCTCTCTGACTGACTGGTTCTACTGTTGGTCTCCTCTCTGACTGACTGGTTCTACTGTTGGTCTCCTCTCTGACTGACTGGTTCTACTGTTGGTCTCCTCTCTGACTGACTGGTTCTACTGTTGGTCTCCTCTCTGACTGACTGGTTCTGACTGACTGGTTCTCACTGTCTGACTGACTGGTTCTCCTCTCTGACTGACTGGTTCTACTGTTGGTCTCCTCTCTGACTGACTGGTTCTACTGTTGGTCTCCTCTCTGACTGACTGGTTCTACTGTTGGTCTCCTCTCTGACTGACTGGTTCTACTGTTGCTCTCCTCTCTGACTGACTGGTTCTGACTGGTTTGCTCTCCTCTCTGACTGACTGGTTCTACTGTTGGTCTCCTCTCTGACTGACTGGTTCTACTGTTGGTCTCCTCTCTGACTGACTGGTTCTACTGTTGTCTCCTCTCTGACTGACTGGTTCTACTGTTGCTCTCCTCTCTGACTGACTGGTTCTACTGTTGTCTCTCCTCTCTGACTGACTGGTTCTACTGTTGGTCTCCTCTCTGACTGACTGGTTCTACTGTTGGTCTCCTCTCTGACTGACTGGTTCTACTGTTGGTCTCCTCTCTGACTGACTGGTTCTACTGTTGCTCTCCTCTCTGACTGACTGGTTCTACTGTTGGTCTCCTCTCTGACTGACTGGTTCTACTGTTGGTCTCCTCTCTGACTGACTGGTTCTACTGTTGGTCTCCTCTCTGACTGACTGGTTCTACTGTTGGTCTCCTCTCTGACTGACTGGTTCTACTGTTGGTCTCCTCTCTGACTGACTGGTTCTACTGTTGTCTCCTCTCTGACTGACTGGTTCTACTGTTGCTCTCCTCTCTGACTGACTGGTTCTACTGTTGCTCTCCTCTCTGACTGACTGGTTCTACTGTTGGTCTCCTCTCTGACTGACTGGTTCTACTGTTGCTCTCCTCTCTGACTGACTGGTTCTACTGTTGGTCTCCTCTCTGACTGACTGGTTCTACTGTTGCTCTCCTCTCTGACTGACTGGTTCTACTGTTGGTCTCCTCTCTGACTGACTGGTTCTACTGTTGGTCTCCTCTCTGACTGACTCTAATGTTGCTCTCCTCTCTGACTGACTGGTTCTACTGTTGGTCTCCTCTCTGACTGACTGGTTCTACTGTTGCTCTCCTCTCTGACTGACTGGTTCTACTGTTGGTCTCCTCTCTGACTGACTGGTTCTACTGTTGCTCTCCTCTCTGACTGACTGGTTCTACTGTTGGTTTCCTCTCTGACTGACTGGTTCTACTGTTGGTCTCCTCTCTGACTGACTGGTTCTACTGTTGGTCTCCTCTCTGAAGGTCGAGAGCCATGCGTCCTCCGAAACACGACCCGCCAAGCCGCTCTACTTCTTGACACACGGCTCGCTTAACCTGGAAGCCAGCCGCACCAATGTGTGGGAGGAAACACCGTATAGATGGCGACAGAAGTCATGCAACGGGCCCGCCACAAGGAGTAGCTAGATCCCGTTGGGACAAGGACATCCCAGCCGGGAGAACCCTCCCCTAACACGGACGACGCTGGGCCAATTGTGCCTCGCCTCATGGGTCTCCCGGTCGCAGCCAGCTGTGACACAGCCCGGGATCGAACCCGGGTCTGTAGTGACACCTCTAGCACTGCGATGCAGTGCCTTAGACCGCTGCGCCCGCCTGACTTACTGACGAACTGACTAGTTCAACTTTGGCCTTTTCTTCCAGCCTGACTTACTGACTGCTCCTATTTCTGACTTGCTGACTGTCTCTCCACCTCCTCTCCCTCTACCTGATAAACCACTCTATTCTAGTCTCAGGCTTTTAGCTGGGATGGATGCTGCTGTTATTGCTGTTGGCTGGGGGAATACAGTGGCCTATTAAAGCCCATCTATAATGTATGATGTCTTACGATGTGTCTATAATATGTATAAAGTTGTTTGTCAAGACAACATTCATGATCTTTAGCACCTGTATGTCTGACTTTGTTGTCATGTGTATATCTACCGTGTCTCTGTTTTCTGTTGTTTGCATGCTTCATACTCAACATATAGTCCCCAGAGATGCCATAGATTCCCGCTTAGAATGTGAATCCACATCAATCCTAAATAGACATCAGAGAACGGAGGGAGAGGACAGGGAGACATACATGGAGACAGGACGTGGAGAAACAGAGAGGCCCCTGGGAGTAATTCTACTGAGGGTTCTAAGAGTGTATATACTGTAGACAACAGGAGACAGGACGTGGAGAAACAGAGAGGCCCCTGGGAGTAATTCTACTGAGGGTTCTAAGGGTGTATATACTGTAGACAACAGGAGACAGGACATGGAGAAACAGAGAGGCCCCTGGGAGTAATTCTACTGAGGGTTCTAAGAGTGTATATACTGTAGACAACAGGAGACAGGAAGTGGAGAAACAGAGAGAATTCTGATATCATTTTCTCTCTACTTGTAACTGAGTCAGTTTGTCTCATCCAACTTCCCAGTTATTGTATCCATTTGGGACACAGATGGGGCCGTGGGTCAGCAGTGCTAGATGTACTCAGCCCTGTTAGACAGAGTCTGTGGTCTGGGACTGTAATTTCAGACCTTCCCAGGTGACCAATACTCCACTCAAGCACCACTCACCAACACAGTGATTTCCTCAGACACCAACCAGGGAGGTGGGAAGCTGTGTCGGCCCTAGTGGTAGTCCCAAATGCATCCCAAATGGAAACCTGTTCCCTTAATAGTGCACTACTTTTGACCAGGGCCCACAGGGAACAGGTGCTGTTTGACCAGGGCACCATGGGGAACAGGGTGCTGTTTGATCAGGGCCCCATAGGGAACAGGTGCTGTTTGCCCAGGGCCCATAGGGAACAGGTGCAGTTTGACCAGGGTCCCATAGGTAACAGGGTGCTGTTTGACCAGGCCCCATAGAGAACAGGGTGCTGTTTGACCAGGGCCCCATAGAGAACAGGGTGCTGTTTGACCAGGGCCCCATAGGGAACAGGTGCTGTTTGACCAGGGCCCCATAGAGAACAGGGTGCTGTTTGACCAGGGCCCCATAGGGAACAGGGTGCTGTTTGACCAGGGCCCCATAGGGAACAGGGTGCTGTTTGACCAGGGCCCCATAGGGAACAGGGTGCTGTTTGACCAGGGCCCCATAGGGAACAGGGTGCTGTTTGACCAGGGCCCCATAGGGAACAGGGTGCTGTTTGACCAGGGCCCCATAGGGAACAGGGTGCTGTTTGACCAGGGCCCCATAGAGAACAGGGTGCTGTTTGACCAGGGCCCCATAGGGAACAGGGTGCTGTTTGACCAGGGCCAGGGCCCCATAGGGAACAGGGTGCTGTTTGACCAGGGCCCCATAGGGAACAGAGTGCTGTTTGACCAGGGCCCCATAGGGAACAGAGTGCTGTTTGACCAGGGCCCCATAGGGAACAGGGTGCTATTTGGAACCCACATGTAGATCGACTAAGGAGTAGATTCTAAAGAGTAGAATGGTAGAAGTTGAAAGTGCTGTTTGTTATTCAGAGTCTCATCACACTCTTCACCTTTCTTTCTAGTGCATCACTTGAGAAGGATGCTACAAAGTGAATGATGTAGCGTCCTCCAGATCGGTGTATTTCACCTTCCCTTCTTTCTAGTGCATCACTTGAGTTCTCTCTCCTGTTGCTGCTGGTAATTGTCGAAGTCTCACCACCTAAAAGACACTGAGTACACGAAACATTAAGAACACCTTCCTACTATTGAGTTGCACATTTGCCCTCAGAAAATCCTCAATTCTTAGGAGCGTGGAGTCTACAATGTTTCAAATTCTTCCCACAGTTGTGCATAGACACAGGACGTAGTTTGGGTGGTGGGTGGGGGTGGCTGCGATTAACTTCGTTGATAGGGGTGAGCGTGAAAAACCCAGCAGCGTTGCAGTTCTTGACACAAGCCAGTGAGCCTGGAACCCACTACTATACCCCGTTCAAAGGCTCTTAAATATTTTGCCTTGCCCATTCACCCTCTGACACAAACACAATCCATGTCTCCGTTGTCTCAAGGCTTAAAACTCCTTCTTTAACACGTCTCCTCCCCTTCATCTACACTGATTGAAGTGGATTTAACAAGTGACATCAATAAGGGATCATATCTTTCACCTGGATTCACCTGGTCAGTCTGTCATGGAAAGTAAGAAGGTGTTCCTAATGTTTTGACCAGTCAGTGTACATGCAGTACTCATATCTGTGTTCCTTGATGTTGTGACAAAAGTATTTATTCTGTATCTACAGTGGGACAAATTGGGCAACTTTGATTGTGTTGAGAGTTAGATTTCTTGCTTTAAATTCACTTTCTTTTTCCTTTTCTAATAGGCTACTTGCTTCTTGCTCAGAAAAAAAACTATGAATCTGTTGATACAATGGGTTTTCAGATCCACTCTCTCCTCCCTCTCCATCCTTCTCCTCCTCCCCTTCCTCCCTCTCCTCCTCTCTCTCCTCCTCCTCTTCCTCTCTCCTCCTCCTCTTCCTCTCTCCTTCCTCCTCCTCTTCCACTCTCTCCTCCTCCTCATCCTCTCTCTTCCTCCTCTTCCTCTCTCTCCTCCTCCTCCTCCTCTTCCCCTCTCTCCTCCTCATCCTTCATCTTCCTCCTCTTCCTCTCTCTCCTGCTCCTCCCCTTCCTCTCTCCTCCTCCTCTTCCTCTCTCTCCTCCTCCCCTTCCTCTCTATTCCTCCTCCTCTCCCTCTCCTCCATCTTCTCCTCCTCCATCCTCACCTCCATCTTCTCCTCCTCCATCCTCACCTCCATCCTCTGCTCCTCCTTTCCTCTCCTCCATCCTCTCCTCCTCCATCCTTTCATCTCCCACCCCTCTCTTCTCCTCCTCCATCCTCTCCTCTTCTCCTCCATCTCCTCTCCTCCTCTCCTGTCCTTGCAGAGAGTTTTCCAAGGAGAGAGAGAAGGCCAAGGCCAGAGGAGACTTCCAGAAGCTGAGAGAGAAGCAACAGCTGGAGGAGGACCTGAAGGGTTATCTGGACTGGATCACACAGGCTGAAGACATCGACCCAGAGAACGAGGAGGAGGGGCTCGACGAGGAGAAGCCCAGAAACCGTGAGTGCAGTCTGGGGAGAGGAGGCAGGGAAAGAGGGGGAGGTTATGGAGGTGGACTAGATTCAATGAAATGGTGATTGGTGGGATTAGTTGTGTGTTTGTATGTAGGTGTCATTTGTGTTGGGTGTGTGTGGGATTGCGTGTGTGTGTGTATGTGTGTGTGCATATGTGTGTGTGTACGTGTGTGTGCGTGTGTGTGCACCGGGCGTGTGTGTGTTGGACCAATGAGGATTGTCAGAGAGGAGTTACCAATCAAGTGCAACAGTTGTGGCAATCAATACTTTTCCACCTGAGCCTCCGAGCACAATACCCTCAGTACAGTGTGTGTGTGTGTGTGTGTGTGTGTGTGTGTGTGTGTGTGTGTGTGTGTGTGTGTGTGTGTGTGTGTGTGTGTGTGTGTGTGTGTGTGTGTGCTGTGTGTGTGTGTGTGTGTGTGTGTGTGTGTGTGTGTGTGTGTGTGTGTGTGTGTGTGTGTGTGTGTGTGTGTGTGTGTGTGTGTGTGTGTGTGTGTGTGTGTGTGTGTGTGTGTGTGTGTATCCTGTAGTGTACAGGGCCTGGCAGTTCATTGCAGCCTGGTCCTAAATGAGTGGATGCAGTTGTCTACAGTCAATGGGCTATGGATCCCCCTAACACCCTGTAGCTCAACACCACCAGCTACAATACCATTAACCTAACACCACCATGCTACAATACCATTAACCTAACACCACCATGCTTGCAGCCTGGTAACCTAAACACCACCATGTGGATTGGATAACCTAACACCACCATGGCAGTCTCTAACCCACCATGCTACAATACCATTAACCTAACACCACCATGCTACAATACCATTAACCTAACACCACCATGCTACAATACCATTAACCTAACACCACCATGCTACAATACCATTAACCTAACACCACCATACCATTAACCTACAATACCATTAACCTAACACCACCATGCTACAATACCATTAACCTAACACCACCATGCTACAATACCATTAACCTAACACCACCATGCTACAATACCATTAACCTAACACCACCATGCTACAATACCATTTAACACCACCATGCTACAATACCATTAACCTAACACCACCATGCTACAATACCATTAACCTAACACCACCATGCTACAATACCATTAACCTAACACCACCATGCTACAATACCATTAACCTAACACCACCATGCTACAATACCATTAACCTAACACCACCATGCTACAATACCATTAACCTAACACCACCATGCTACAATACCATTAACCTAACACCACCATGCTACAATACCATTAACCTAACACCACCATGCTACAATACCATTAACCTAACACCACCATGCTACAATACCATTAACCTAACACCACCATGCTACAATACCATTAACCTAACACCAATACCATTAACCTAACACCACCATGCTACAATACCATTAACCTAACACCCATTAACCTAACCTAACACCACCATGCTACAATACCATTAACCTAACACCACCATGCTAACACCAATACAATACCATTAACCTAACACCACCATGCTACAATACCATTAACCTAACACCACCATGCTACTATACCATTACCATTAACCTAACACCACCATGCTACAATACCATTAACCTAACACCACCATGCTAACATACCATTAACCTAACACCACCATGCTACAATACCATTAACCTAACACCACCATGCTACAATACCATTAACCTAACACCACCATGCTACAATACCATTAACCTAACACCACCATGCTACAATACCATTAACCTAACACCACCATGCTACAATACCATTAACCTAACACCACCATGCTACAATACCATTAACCTAACACCACCATGCTACAATACCATTAACCTAACACCACCATGCTACAATACCATTAACCTAACACCACCATGCTACAATACCATTAACCTAACACCACCATGCTACAATACCATTAACCTAACACCACCATGCTACAATACCATTAACCTAACACCACCATGCTACAATACCATTAACCTAACACCACCATGCTACAATACCATTAACCTAACACCACCATGCTACAATACCATTAACCTAACACCACCATGCTACAATACCATTAACCTAACACCACCATGCTACAATACCATTAACCTAACACCACCATGCTACAATACCATTAACCTAACACCACCTAACACCAACATGCTACAATACCATTAACCTAACACCACCATGCTACAATACCATTAACCTAACACCACCATGCTACAATACCATTAACCTAACACCACCACACCATTAACATGCATACCATTAACCTAACACCACCATGCTACAATACCATTAACCTAACACCACCATGCTACAATACCATTAACCTAACACCACCATGCTACAATACCATTAACCTAACACCACCATGCTACAATACCATTAACCTAACACCACCATGCTACAATACCATTAACCTAACACCACCATGCTACAATACCATTAACCTAACACCACCATGCTACAATACCATTAACCTAACACCACCATGCTACAATACCATTAACCTAACACCACCATGCTA
>NW_027009839.1:0-32500 GCF_036934945.1 Oncorhynchus masou masou
CCCTTCAGTGAGTTGAAGTATGGTGGAAACCCCTTCACTGAGTTGAAGTATGGTGGAAAACCCTTCACTGAGTTGAAGTATGGTGGAAAACCCTTCAGTGAGTTGAAGTATGGTGGAAACCCCTTCACTGAGTTGAAGTATGGTGGAAAACCTTCAGTGAGTTGAAGTATGGTGGAAACCCCTTCACTGAGTTGAAGTATGGTGGAAAACCCTTCACTGAGTTGAAGTATGGTGGAAACCCCTTCAGTGAGTTGAAGTATGGTGGAAAACCCTTCAGTGAGTTGAAGTATGGTGGAAAACCCTTCAGTGAGTTGAAGTATGGTGGAAAACCCTTCAGTGAGTTGAAGTATGGTGGAAAACCCTTCAGTGAGTTGAAGTATGGTGGAAAACCCTTCACTGAGTTGAAGTATGGTGGAAAACCCTTCACTGAGTTGAAGTATGGTGGAAAACCCTTCACTGAGTTGAAGTATGGTGGAAAACCCTTCACTGAGTTGAAGTATGGTGGAAACCCCTTCAGTGAGTTGAAGTATGGTGGAAAACCCTTCACTGAGTTGAAGTATGGTGGAAAACCCTTCAGTGAGTTGAAGTATGGTGGAAAACCCTTCACTGAGTTGAAGTATGGTGGAAACCCTTCACTGAGTTGAAGTATGGTGGAAAACCCTTCAGTGAGTTGAAGTATGGTGGAAACCCCTTCAGTGAGTTGAAGTATGGTGGAAACCCCTTCAGTGAGTTGAAGTATGGTGGAAAACCCTTCACTGAGTTGAAGTATGGTGGAAAACCCTTCACTGAGTTGAGGTATGGTGGAAAACCCTTCAGTGAGTTGAAGTATGGTGGAAAACCCTTCACTGAGTTGAAGTATGGTGGAAAACCCTTCAGTGAGTTGAAGTATGGTGGAAAACCCTTCAGTGAGTTGAAGTATGGTGGAAAACCCTTCACTGAGTTGAAGTATGGTGGAAAACCCTTCAGTGAGTTGAAGTATGGTGGAAACCCCTTCAGTGAGTTGAAGTATGGTGGAAACCCCTTCAGTGAGTTGAAGTATGGTGGAAAACCCTTCACTGAGTTGAAGTATGGTGGAAAACCCTTCACTGAGTTGAAGTATTCTCAGTGAGTTGAAGTATGGTGGAAAACCTTCACTGAGTTGAAGACAGGAAACCCTTCAGTGAGTTGGAAGCATGGTGGAAAACCTCACTGAGTTGAAGGGTGGAAACCCTTCACTGAGTTGAAGTATGGTGGAAAACCTTCACTGAGTTGAAGTATGGTGGAAACCTTCAGTGAGTTGGAAGTATGGTGGAAAACCCTTCACTGAGTTGAAGTATGGTGGAAAACCCTTCAGTGAGTTGAAGTATGGTGGAAAACCCTTCACTGAGTTGAAGTATGGTGGAAAACCCTTCAGTGAGTTGAATGGTGGAAAACCCTTCAGTGAGTTGAAGTATGGTGGAAAACCCTTCAGTGAGTTGAAATGGTGGGAACCCTTCAGTGAGTTGGAAGTATGGTGGAAAACCCTTCAGTGAGTTGAAGTATGGTGGAAAACCTTCAGTGAGTTGAAGTATGGTGGAAAACCCTTCAGTGAGTTGAAGTATGGTGGAAAACCCTTCAGTGAGTTGAAGTATGGTGGAAAACCTTCACTGAGTTGAAGTATGGTGGAAAACCCTTCACTGAGTTGAAGTATGGTGGAAAACCCTTCAGTGAGTTGAAGTATGGTGGAAAACCCTTCAGTGAGTTGAAGGGATGGTGGAAAACCCCTTCAGTGAGTTGAAGTATGGTGGAAAACCCTTCACTGAGTTGAAGTGGTGGAAAACCCTTCTGAGTTGGATGGTGAAACCCCTTCACTGAGTTGAAGTATGGTGGAAAGCCCTTCAGTGAGTTGAAGTATGGTGGAAACCCCTTCAGTGAGTTGAAGTATGGTGGAAAACCCTTCACTGAGTTGAAGTATGGTGGAAAACCCTTCACTGAGTTGAAGTATGGTGGAAAACCCTTCACTGAGTTGAAGTATGGTGGAAAACCCTTCAGTGAGTTGAAGTATGGTGGAAAACCCTTCACTGAGTTGAAGTATGGTGGAAAACCCTTCAGTGAGTTGAAGTATGGTGGAAAACCTTCACTGAGTTGAAGTATGGTGGAAAACCCTTCACTGAGTTGAAGTATGGTGGAAAACCCTTCAGTGAGTTGAAGTATGGTGGAAAACCCTTCAGTGAGTTGAAGTATGGTGGAAAACCCTTCACTGAGTTAGTATGGTGGAAAACCCTTCAGTGAGTTGAAGTATGGTGGAAACCCTTCAGTGAGTTGAAGTATGGTGGAACCCCTTCAGTGAGTTGAAGTATGGTGGAAAACCCTTCAGTGAGTTGAAGTATGGTGGAAAACCCTTCCAGTGAGTTGAAGTATGGTGGAAAACCCTTCACTGAGTTGAAGTATGGTGGAAAACCCTTCAGTGAGTTGAAGTATGGTGGAAAACCCTTCACTGAGTTGAAGTATGGTGGAAAACCCTTCAGTGAGTTGAAGTATGGTGGAAAACCCTTCACTGAGTTGAAGTATGGTGGAAAACCCTTCAGTGAGTTGAAGTATGGTGGAAAACCCTTCACTGAGTTGAAGTATGGTGGAAAACCCTTCAGTGAGTTGAAGTATGGTGGAAAACCCTTCACTGAGTTGAAGTATGGTGGAAAACCCTTCAGTGAGTTGAAGTATGGTGGAAAACCCTTCAGTGAGTTGAAGTATGGTGGAAAACCCTTCCAGTGAGTTGAAGTATGGTGGGGAAAACCCTTCAGTGAGTTGAAGTTTGGTGGAAAACCCTTCAGTGAGTTGAAGTATGGTGGGAAAACCCTTCAGTGAGTTGAAGTTTGGTGGAAAACCCTTCACTGAGTTGAAGTATGGTGGAAAACCCTTCAGTGAGTTGAAGTATGGTGGAAAACCCTTCAGTGAGTTGAAGTATGGTGGAAAACCACTTCACCCTTCACTGAGTTGGAAGTATGGTGGAAAACCCTTCAGTGAGTTGAAGTATGGTGGAAAACCCTTCAGTGAGTTGAAGTATGGTGGAAAACCCTTCACTGAGTTGAAGTATGGTGGAAACCCCTTCAGTGAGTTGAAGTATGGTGGAAAACCCTTCACTGAGTTGAAGTATGGTGGAAACCCCTTCACTGAGTTGAAGTATGGTGGAAAACCCTTCAGTGAGTTGAAGTATGGTGGAAACCCCTTCAGTGAGTTGAAGTATGGTGGAAACCCCTTCAGTGAGTTGAAGTATGGTGGAAAACCCTTCACTGAGTTGAAGTATGGTGGAAAACCCTTCACTGAGTTGAAGTATGGTGGAAAACCCTTCAGTGAGTTGAAGTATGGTGGAAAACCCTTCACTGAGTTGAAGTATGGTGGAAAACCCTTCAGTGAGTTGAAGTATGGTGGAAAACCCTTCACTGAGTTGAAGTATGGTGGAAAACCCTTCACTGAGTTGAAGTATGGTGGAAAACCCTTCACTGAGTTGAAGTATGGTGGAAAACCCTTCAGTGAGTTGAAGTATGGTGGAAAACCCTTCACTGAGTTGAAGTATGGTGGAAAACCCTTCAGTGAGTTGAAGTATGGTGGAAACCCCTTCAGTGAGTTGAAGTATGGTGGAAACCCCTTCAGTGAGTTGAAGTATGGTGGAAAACCCTTCAGTGAGTTGAAGTATGGTGGAAAACCCTTCAGTGAGTTGAAGTATAGTGGGAAAACCCTTCACTGAGTTGAAGTATGGTGGAAACCCCTTCAGTGAGTTGAAGTATGGTGGAAAACCCTTCACTGAGTTGAAGTATGGTGGAAAACCCTTCACTGAGTTGAAGTATGGTGGAAACCCCTTCGGTGAGTTGAAGTATGGTGGAAAACCCTTCAGTGAGTTGAAGTATGGTGGAAACCCCTTCAGTGAGTTGAAGTATGGTGGAAAACCCTTCACTGAGTTGAAGTATGGTGGAAAACCCTTCAGTGAGTTGAAGTATGGTGGAAAACCCTTCAGTGAGTTGAAGTATGGTGGAAAACCCTTCAGTGAGTTGAAGTATGGTGGAAAACCCTTCAGTGAGTTGAAGTATGGTGCTTTCTGATTCATGGGAGGTAGTGAATGAGTGTACACTTCAGGAGAAAAAGAACCATTTTTGGGGGGACTCACTGAGTGTATCTCTCAGTCCCTTTTCCGTTTTAATGGTGAGCTTGTTTTCAGTGAAACGTGGGAAGATGTCTGTGTGTCCTAGTGTGTTTGTGCGTCTGTGTGTGTGTGTGTGTGTATGTTGTTGTGTGAAGTCCGGGTATCTCGACAGGATGGGCTACTGTCGGTCAAGGAAAGGAGAGGGATGGAGAGAGGGATGGGGAGAGGGGGAGAGAGGGATGGGGAGAGGGATGGAGGGATGGGGAGAGGGAGAGAGGGATGGAGGGATGGGGAGAGGGAGAGAGGGGATGGAGGAGGGGGAGAGAGAGAGAGAGGATGGGGGGAGGGAGAGAGAGAGGGGATGGGGGGAGGGGGAGAGAGAGGGATGGGGGAGACAGTGAGGGGAGAGAGAGGGATGGAGGGAGAGGGAGGCGAGAGAGGATGGGGGAGACAGCGAGGAGAGGGCGAGAGAGGGATGGGGGAGACAGCGAGGGGAGAGAGGGATGGGGGAGACAGCGAGGGGAGAGAGGGACGGGGGGAGACAGCGAGGGGGAGAGAGGGATGGGGGAGACAGCGAGGGAGAGAGTTATGGGGGAGAGAGAGGGGGAGAGAGAGGGATGGGGAGACAGCGAGGGGAGAGAGTTATGGGGGAGACAGCGAGGGGAGAGAGAGAAGGAGAGAGGGATGGGGGGAGACAGCGAGGGGAGAGAGGGATGGGGGAGACAGCCGAGGGGAGAGAGAGAGGTGTGTTCTGTCATCACAGCTGGTGGAGTCATATGATGTGTCACAGTTTCTATTTGTGTCCCAGTCATCTGAATGGGTTGTTACTCTCCCTCTGAATGGTGGTCTAACTCAACAGTGACACCTCTTACTCCTTCAATTTATCTGTGTCAGACAGGCAGACAGAGAGAGAGGCACACATAGAAAGATGCATGGAGAAAGTCACGTGTTACTTTAAAATAGGACAATTGTTCAGAAATAAAAAATAATTTGCCAGTATACGGAAAAACATTCGTTTTGGGATTGAACGTTTCGGGGAATTTATAAACGGAGCCAGAATGCTTTCTGACAACTTGTGAGTACTTACTCGGACTTTTGTGTTCATGTTGTATAATCTAAATGACTTACTGCTGGGCCTAACCAACCTGGGACCTGTCCAGAATGTTACAGAGCTTGCTAAAGGTTTACACTGAGTATTGAGATGGTATATTGCCATGTATATTCTCATTGGTAGTCACTTGATATTCGACACAGCAGTTCTTAGATTCCCCTCATGCTTTAATCGTTTCCCCTATCGACATTATGACATGATCTGTTTCCCAGTGTGTCCAGCCAGGCTCTTCACTGCAGGGGAAATGTCAGCAGGAAAGCCAGGTGTCAGGTCCTCTCCCTTATGAGGAGCAGCAGGCAGGAGGAGAGCAGACCTGGCTTCAAATACTATTTGAAGTCTTTACAAATACTTTTAGCATTCGCTTCGCCTGCCTAGACCATATCAAATCAAATTCATGTGCCGAATACAACAGGTCTAGTAGACCTTACAGTGAAATGCTGAATACAACAGGTCTAGTAGACCTTACAGTGAAATGCTGAATACAGCAGGTCTAGTAGACCTTACAGTGAAATGTGAATACAACAGGTCTAGTAGACCTTACAGTGTCTTACTGACAAGACCTTAACCATCGATGCAGTTTCAAAAGTAACCGATAAGAATAAGAGATCAAAATAACAAGTAATTAAACCAGCAGTAAAATAACAATAACGAGACTATATACAGGCTTGGTACCAGTACAGAGACAATGTGGAGGCTATATACAGGCTTGGTACCAGTACAGAGACAATGTGGAGGCTATATACAGGGGGTACGGTACAGAGTCAATGTGGAGGCTATATACAGGCTTGGTACCGTACAGAGACAATGTGGAGGCTATATGCAGGCTTGGTACCAGTACAGAGACAATGTGGAGGCTATATGCAGGCTTGGTACCAGTACAGAGTCAATGTGGAGGCTATATACAGGCTTGGTACCGGTACAGAGTCAATGTGGAGGCTATATACAGGGGTACGGTACAGAGTCAATGTGGAGGCTATATACAGGCTTGGTACCGGTACAGAGACAATGTGGAGGCTATATACATGCTTGGTACCAGTACAGAGACAATGTGGAGACTATATGCAGGTTTGGTACCGGTACAGAGACAATGTGGAGGCTATATACAGGCTTGGTACCAGTACAGAGACAATGTGGAGGCTATATACAGGTTTGGTACCGGTACAGAGTCAATGTGGAGACTATATACAGGTTTGGTACCGGTACAGAGACAATGTGGAGGCTATATACAGGCTTGGTACCGGTACAGAGACAATGTGGAGGCTATATACAGGTTTGGTACCGGTACAGAGACAATGTGGAGGCTATATACAGGTTTGGTACCGGTACAGAGACAATGTGGAGGCTATATACAGGCTTGGTACCGGTACAGAGACAATGTGGAGGCTATATACAGGGGAGTATCGGTACAGAGACAATGTGGAGGCTATATACAGGGTACCGGTACAGAGTCAATGTGGAGGCTATATACAGGGGTACCGGTACAGAGTCAATGTGGAGGCTATATACAGGGAATACCGGTACAGAGTCAATGTGGAGGCTATATACAGGCTTGGTACCGGTACAGAGACAATGTGGAGGCTTATACAGGGGTACCGGTACAGAGACAATGTGGAGGCTATATACAGGCTTGGTACCGGTACAGAGACAATGTGGAGACTATATACAGGTTTGGTACCGGTACAGAGACAATGTGGAGGCTATATACAGGGGTCCCGGTACAGAGACAATGTGGAGGCTATATACAGGCTTGGTACCGGTACAGAGACAATGTGGAGGCTATATACAGGCTTGGTACTGGTACAGAGACAATGTGGAGGCTATATACAGGGGGTACCCCGGTACAGAGACAATGTGGAGACTATATACAGGCTTGGTACCGGTACAGAGACAATGTGGAGACTATATACAGGGGTCGGTACAGAGACAATGTGGAGGGCTATATACAGGGGGTACCGGTACAGAGACAATGTGGAGACTATATACAGGCTTGGTACCGGTACAGAGACAATGTGGAGGCTATATGCAGGGGGTACCGGTACAGAGACAATGTGGAGACTATATACAGGCTTGGTACCGGTACAGAGACAATGTGGAGACTATATACAGGCTTGGTACCAGTACAGAGACAATGTGGAGGCTATATACAGGCTTGGTACCAGTACAGAGACAATGTGGAGGCTATATACAAGGGGTACCGGTACAGAGACAATGTGGAGGCTATATACAGGGGGTACCGGTACAGAGTCAATGTGGAGGCTATATACAGGCTTGGTACCGGTACAGAGACAATGTGGAGGCTATATACAGGTTTGGTACCGGTACAGAGTCAATGTGGAGACTATATACAGGTTTGGTACCGGTACAGAGACAATGTGGAGGCTATATACAGGCTTGGTACCAGTACAGAGACAATGTGGAGGCTATATACAGGTTTGGTACCGGTACAGAGACAATGTGGAGACTATATACAGGTTTGGTACCGGTACAGAGACAATGTGGAGGCTATATACAGGCTTGGTACCAGTACAGAGACAATGTGCAGGCTATATACAGGTTTGGTACCGGTACAGAGTCAATGTGGAGACTATACAGGTTTGGTACCGGTACAGAGACAATGTGGAGGCTATATACAGGCTTGGTACCGGTACAGAGACAATGTGGAGGCTATATACAGGTTTGGTACCGGTACAGAGACAATGTGGAGGCTATATACAGGTTTGGTACCGGTACAGAGACAATGTGGAGGCTATATACAGGCTTGGTACCGGTACAGAGACAATGTGGAGGCTATATACAGGTGGTACCGGTACAGAGTCAATGTGGAGGCTATATACAGGCTTGGTACCGGTACAGAGACAATGTGGAGGCTTATACAGGGGGTACCGGTACAGAGACAATGTGGAGGCTATATACAGGGGGTACCGGTACAGAGTCAATGTGGAGGCTATATACAGGGGGTACCGGTACAGAGTCAATGTGGAGGCTATATACAGGGGTATCGGTACAGAGACAATGTGGAGGCTATATACAGGGGGTACCGGTACAGAGACAATGTGGAGGCTATATACAGGGTACCGGTACAGAGTCAATGTGGAGGCTATATACAGGGTATTACGGTACAGAGTCAATGTGGAGGCTATATACAGGGGGTATCGGTACAGAGACAATGTGGAGGCTATATACAGGGGTACCGGTACAGAGTCAATGTGGAGGCTATATACAGGGGTACCGGTACAGAGTCAATGTGGAGGCTATATACAGGCTTGGTACCGGTACAGAGACAATGTGGAGGCTTATACAGGGGTACGGTACAGAGACAATGTGGAGGCTATATACAGGCTTGGTACCGGTACAGAGACAATGTGGAGGCTTATACAGGGTACCGGTACAGAGACAATGTGGAGGCTATATACAGGGGTACCGGTACAGAGACAATGTGGAGACTATATACAGGTTTGGTACCGGTACAGAGACAATGTGGAGGCTATATACAGGGGGTACCGGTACAGAGACAATGTGGAGGCTATATACAGGCTTGGTACCGGTACAGAGACAATGTGGAGGCTATATACAGGGGGTCCCGGTACAGAGACAATGTGGAGGCTATATACAGGGGGTACCGGTACAGAGTCAATGTGGAGACTATATACAGGGGTCCCGGTACAGAGTCAATGTGGAGGCTATATACAGGGTATTACGGTACAGAGTCAATGTGGAGGCTATATACAGGGGTATCGGTACAGAGACAATGTGGAGGCTATATACAGGGGTACCGGTACAGAGTCAATGTGGAGGCTATATACAGGGTACCGGTACAGAGACAATGTGGAGGCTATATACAGGCTTGGTACCGGTACAGAGTCAATGTGGAGGCTATATACAGGGGTACCGGTACAGAGTCAATGTGGAGGCTATATACAGGCTTGGTACCGGTACAGAGACAATGTGGAGGCTTATACAGGGGGTACCGGTACAGAGACAATGTGGAGGCTATATACAGGCTTGGTACCGGTACAGAGACAATGTGGAGACTATATACAGGTTTGGTACCGGTACAGAGACAATGTGGAGGCTATATACAGGGGTACCGGTACAGAGACAATGTGGAGGCTATATACAGGCTTGGTACCGGTACAGAGACAATGTGGAGACTATATACAGGTTTTGGTGCCGGTACAGAGACAATGTGGAGGCTATATACAGGCTTGGTACCGGTACAGAGACAATGTGCAGGCTATATACAGGTTTGGTACGTTTACAGAGTCAATGTGGAGACTATATACAGGTTTGGTACCGGTACAGAGACAATGTGGAGGCTATATACAGGTTTGGTACCGGTACAGAGACAATGTGGAGGCTATATACAGGGTCCCGGTACAGAGACAATGTGGAGGCTATATACAGGTTTGGTACCGGTACAGAGTCAATGTGGAGGCTATATACAGGGGTACCGGTACAGAGACAATGTGGAGACTATATACAGGCTTGGTACCGGTACAGAGACAATGTGGAGACTATATACAGGGGTCCCGGTACAGAGACAATGTGGAGGCTATATACAGGCTTGGTACCGGTACAGAGACAATGTGGAGGCTATATACAGGCTTGGTACTGGTACAGAGACAATGTGGAGGCTATATGCAGGGGGTACCGGTACAGAGACAATGTGGAGACTATATCCCAGAGGCTTGGTACCCGGTACAGAGACAATGTGGAACTATATACAGGGTCCCGGTACAGAGACAATGTGGAGGCCTATATACAGGGTACCGGTACAGAGACAATGTGGAGACTATATACAGGCTTGGTACCGGTACAGAGTCAATGTGGAGGCTATATACAGGGGTACCGGTACAGAGACAATGTGGAGACTATATACAGGCTTGGTACCGGTACAGAGACAATGTGGAGACTATATACAGGCTTGGTACCGGTACAGAGACAATGTGGAGACTATATACAGGTTTGGTACCGGTACAGAGACAATGTGGAGGCTATATACAGGTTTGGTACCGGTACAGAGACAATGTGGAGGCTATATACAGGTTTTGGTACCGGTACAGAGACAATGTGGAGGCTATATACAGGCTTGGTACCGGTACAGAACAATGTGGAGGCTATATACAGGGGTATCGGTACAGAGACAATGTGGAGGCTATATGCAGGGGGTACCGGTACAGAGTCAATGTGGAGGCTATATACAGGGGGTACCGGTACAGAGTCAATGTGGAGGCTATATGCAGGGGGTACCGGTACAGAGACAATGTGGAGGGCTATATACAGGCTTGGTACGGTACAGAGACAATGTGGAGACTATATACAGGTTTGGTACCGGTACAGAGACAATGTGGAGGCTATACAGGCTTGGTACCGGTACAGAGACAATGTGGAGGCTATATACAGGCTTGGTACTGGTACAGGACAATGTGGAGGCTATATACAGGGGTACCGGTACAGAGACAATGTGGAGACTATACAAGGCTTAGTACGGTACAGAGACAATGTGGAGACTATATACAGGGGTACCGGTACAGAGACAATGTGGAGACTATATACAGGCTTGGTACCGGTACAGAGTCAATGTGGAGGCTATATACAGGGGGTACCGGTACAGAACAATGTGGAGACTATATACAGGCTTGGTACCGGTACAGAGACAATGTGGAGACTATATACAGGTTTGGTCCCGGTACAGAGACAATGTGGAGGCTATATACAGGTTTGGTACTGGTACAGAGACAATGTGGAGACTATATACAGGTTTGGTACCGGTACAGAGTCAATGTGGAGGCTATATACAGGGTACCGGTACAGAGTCAATGTGGAGGCTATATACAGGGTACCGGTACAGAGTCAATGTGGAGGCTATATACAGGTTTGGTACCGGTACAGAGACAATGTGGAGACTATATACAGGCTTGGTACCGGTACAGAGACAATGTGGAGGCTATATACAGGGGTCCCGGTACAGAGACAATGTGGAGGCTATATACAGGTTTGGTACCGGTACATGGGACGTATGGAGGCTATATGGGCTTGGTACCGGTACAGAGACAATGTGCAGGGGAGTACAGAGAGTAGCTGTGGTGTAAAGGGGGCAATGCAAATAGTCTTGGTAGCCACTTGATTAGATGTTTTTAAGGAGTCTTGTGGCTTGGGGTAGAAGCTGTTTAGAAGCCTCTTGGAACTAGACTTGGCTCTCCTGTACCGCTTGCCGTGCGGTAGTAGAGAGAACAGTCTATGACTGGGGTGGCTGGGGTCATTGACAGTTTTAGGGCCTCCCTCTGACACGCCTAGTATAGAAGTCCTGGATGGCAGGAAGCTTGGCCCCAGTGATGTACTGGGCCGTACACATTACCCTCTGTAGTGCCTTGCGGTCAGAGGGTGAGCAGTTGCCGTACCAGGCAGTCTTTTCAGTCTCCTGAGGGGAATGGGTTTGTTGTGCCCTCTTCACGACTGTCTTGGTGTGCTTGGACCATGTTACTTTGTTGGTGATGTGGACACCAATGAACTTGAAGCTCTCAACCTGCTCCATTACAGCCCCATCGATGAGAATGGGGGCCGAGCTCGATCCTTCATTTCCTGTAGTCCACAATCATCTCTCCTTTGTCTTGATCACATTGAGGGAGGTTGTTGTCCTGGCACCACACGGCCAGGTCTCTGACCTCCTCCCTATAGGCTGCCTCGTCGTTGTATGTGATCAGGCCCACCACTGTTGTCATCGGAAAATGTTGTGATAGTGTTGGAGTCATGCCCGGCCGAGCAGTCATGAGTGAACAGGGAGTACAGGGAGGGGACCCGAACACGAACCCCTGAGGGGCCCCTGTGTTAAGGATCAGTGTGGCGGATGTGTTGTTACCTACCCTTACCACCTGGGGGCGGCCCGTCAGGAAGTCCAGGATCCAGTTGCAGAGTTTAGTCCCAGGTTCCTTAGCTTATTGATGAGCTTTGAGGGTACTATGGTGTTGAACACTGAGCTGCAGTCAACGAATAGCATTCTCACATAGGTGTTCCTTTTGTCCAGGTCGGAAAGGCTAGTGTGGAGTGCAATAGAGATTGCATCATCTGTGGATCTGTTGGGGCGGTATGCAAATTGGAGTGGGTCTCTGGTTTCTGGGATGATGGTGTTGATGTGAGCCATGGCCAGCCTTTCAAAGCACTTCATGGCTACAGACGTAAGTGCTACGAGTCATTTAGGCAGGTTACCTTAGTGTTGTTGGGCACAGGGACTATGGTGGTCTGCTTGAAACATGTTGGTATTACAGACTCAGACAGGAGAGGTTGAAAATGTCAGTGAAGACACTTGCCAGTTTGTCAGCGCATGCTCACAGTACACGTCCAGTACGCGTCCTGTTAATCTGTCTGGCCCTGCGGCCTTGAGAATGTTGACCTGTTTAAAGGTCTTCCTCACATCGGCCTACGCGGGGCGTGATCACTCAGTCTTCTGGAACAGCTGATGCTCTCATGCATGTTTCAGTGTTATTTGCCTGGAGGCGAGGAGTTTAGCTCGTCTGGTAGGCTTGTGTCACTGGGCAGCTCTCAGCTGGGCTTCCCTTTGTAGTCTGTAATAGTTTGCAAGCCCATCCAACATGTGTCGGAGCCGGTGTAGTATGATTCGATCTTAGTCCTGTATTGAAGCTTTGCCTGTTTGATGGTTCGTCGAAAGGGCATAAGCGGGATTTCTTTTAAGCTTCCAGGTTGAGTCCTCTCCTTGAAAAGCGGCAGCTCTAGCCTTTAGCTCAGTGCGGATGCTGCCTGTAATCCATGGCTTCTGGTTGGGTATGTACGTAGGGACAACGTCATGCGATGCACTTATTGATAAAGCCAGTGACTGATGTGATGTACTCCTCAATGCCATCAGAAGAATCCGGAACATGTTCCAGTCTGTGCCAACAAAACAGTCCTGTAGTTTAGCATCTGCTTCATCTGACCACTTTTTTATTGACCGGGTCACTGGTGCTTCCTGCTTTAATTTTGCTTGTAAGCAGGAATCAGGAGGAGTAGGGTTATGGTCAGATTTGACAAATGGAGAGCGAGGGAGAGCTTTGTATGTGTCTCTCTTTGTGGAGTAAAGGTGGTCTAGAGGTTTTTTCCCCTCCGGTTGCACATTTAACATGCTGATAGAAATTTGGTAAAACTGATTTAAGTTTCCCTGCATTAAAGTCCCCGGCTACTAGGAGCGCCGCCTCTTGGTGAAGCGTTTTCTTGTTTGCTTATGGCGGAATACAGCTCATTCAATGCTGTCTTAGTGCCTCTGACTGTGGTGGTGTGTACACAGCTATGAAAAATACAGATGACAACTCTCTTGGTAGATAGTGTGGTCTACAACTTATCATGAGATACTCTACCTCAGCCGAGCAATTCAGCCACGACTCCGTGAAGCATAAGATGTTAGAGTTTTAATGTCCCATTAGTAGTTTCATCTTCCCGCGTAGCTCATCCATTTTATTCTCAAAAGATTTCACGTTTGCTAGCAGAATGGAGGGAAGTGGGGTTTATTCGATCGCCTATGAATTCTCAGCCCACTCTTCGGCCCCTCTTTCTCCGCCTCCTCTTCACGAGGATCAAGAGGATGCGGCCTGATCGAGGAAGCAGTGTATCCTTCGCATCGAGCTCGTCAGAGTCATGAAAGGAAATGAAGGATTCTGCTAGTCTGTGGTGACTAATCGAAGTCCTGATGTCTAGAAGTTATTTCCGGTCATAAGAGACGTTAGCGGCAACATTATGTACAAAATGAGTATAAAAAAACAAGTTGCAAATAAACAAACAAATGAAACACAACCGGTTGGGGGAAACGTAAAAAACGTCCGCCTTCTTCTCCGGCGCCATCTTACGGAGTGGGATTTGTGGGGTTTTCACTTTTGTGAGTAGTTTATTGTTTATCAATAGACTAGACAAGCTTAATTAAGCAGAGCTAGAGTATAGTAAATAATCTTGAAAAGTATTTGAACCCAGATCTGCTTGGGGGAGAGGAACTGCTTGCTCTGGGGTGGTCTCACTTTAATGGTGATCTGGAAGAAATTGGAGTAGGGCATAATCACGTTTGTCTGGGAACCAAAGTGAACGCGGTTGTAGTGAACCAGGGGTAACTGATCCTGTAACACCCCACCCTCTATCAGTGTTCCCCAGGAGAAGGGGTAGCTGCATCCCAATTTGGCGACTGGAGTATGGGGGAGTGGACTTGTCGAATGCAAAGGAGTGGGTGTGTGGAAAGGAGAGGAGTTGGTGTGTGGACAGGAAAGGAGTTGGTGTGTGGAAAGGAGAGGAGTGGGTGTGTGGAAAGGAGTGGGTGTGTGGAAAGGAGAGGTTGTGTGGAGAGGAGTTGGTGTGGAAAGGAGAGGAGTGGGTGTGTGGAAAGGAGTGGATTGGGTGTGTGGAAAGGAGAGGAGTGGGTGTGTGGAAAGGAGAGGAGTGGGTGTGTGGAAAGGAGAGGAGTGGGTGGAAAGGAGAGGAGTTGGTGTGGAAAGGAGAGGAGTGGGTGTGTGGAAAGGAGTGGAGTGGGTGTGGGAAAGGAGTGGAGTGGGTGTGTGGAAAGGAGAGGAGTGTTTGTGTGGAAAGGAGGAGTGGGTGTGTGGAAAGGAGAGGAGTGGGTGTGTGGAAAGGAGAGGAGTGGGTGTGTGGAAAGGAGAGGAGTGGGTGTGTGGAAAGGAGAGGAGTGGGTGTGGAAAGAAGTGGAGTGGGTGTGTGGAAAGGAGAAGTGGGTGTGTGGAAAGGAGAGGAGTGGGTATGGAGAGGAGTGGGTGTGTGGAGAGGAGTGGGTGTGTGGAAAGGAGTTGGTGTGTGGGAAAGGAGAGGAGTGGGTGTGTGGAAAGGAGAGGAGTGGGTGTGTGGAAAGGAGAGGAGTGGGTGTGTGGAAAGGGGAGAGGGAGAGGGTGTGTGGAAAGGAGAGGAGTGGGTGTGTGGAAAGGAGAGGAGAGGAGTGGGTGTGTGGAAAGGAGGAGTGGGTGTGGAAAGGAGAGGAGAGGAGTGGGTGTGGAAAGGAGAGGAGAGGTGGGTGTGTGGAAAGGAGAGGAGTGGGTGTGGGAAAGGAGAGGAGTGGGTATGGAGAGGAGTGGATGGAGAGGAGTGGGTATGGAGAGGAGTGGGTGTGTGGAAAGGAGAGGAGTGGGTGTGTGGAAAGGAGAGGAGTGGGTGTGTGGAAAGGAGAGGAGTGGGTGTGTGAAAAGGAGAGGAGTGGGTATGGAGAGGAGTGGGTATGGAGAGGAGTGGGGTATGGAGAGGAGTGGGTGTGTGGAAAGGAGAGGAGTGGGTGTGTGGAAAGGAGAGGAGAGGGTGTGTGGAAAAAAGGAGAGGAGGGTGTGTGGAAAGGAGAGAGGAGTGGGTGTGTGGAAAGGAGAGGAGAGGAGTGGGTGTGTGGAAGGAGGAAGAGGAGTGGGTGTGTGGAAAGGAGAGGAGAGGAGTGGGTGTGTGGAAAGGAGGGAGTGGGTATGGAGAGGAGTGGGTGTGTGGAAAGGAGAGGAGTGGGTGTGTGGAAAGGAGAGGAGTGGGTATGGAGAGGAGTGGGTATGGATAGGAGTGGGTGTGTGGAAAGGAGAGGAGTGGGTGTGTGGAAAGGAGAGGAGTGGGTGTGTGAAAAGGAGAGGAGTGGGTATGGAGAGGAGTGGGTATGGAGAGGAGTGGGGTATGGAGAGGAGTGGGTGTGTGGAAAGGAGAGGAGTGGGTGTGTGGAAAGGAGAGGAGTGGGTATGTGGAAAGGAGAGGAGTGGGTATGTGGAAAGGAATTGGTGTGTGGAAAGGAGAGGGAGTTGGTGTGTGGAAAGGAGAGAGGAGTGGGTGTGTGGAAAGGAGAGGAGTGGGTATGTGGAAAGGAATTGGTGTGTGGAAAGGAGAGGAGTTGGTGTGTGGAAAGGAGGAGTGGGTGTGTGGAAAGGAGAGGAGTGGGTGTGTGGAAAGGAGAGGAGTGGGTGTGTGGAAAGGAGAGGAGTGGGTGTGTGGAAAGGAGAGGAGTGGGTGTGTGGAAAGGAGAGGGAGTGGGTGTGTGGAAAGGAGAGGTGGAAAGGAGAGGGAGTTGGTGTGGAAAGGAGAGGGAGGGGTGTGTGGAAAGGAGAGGAGTGGGTGTGGAAAGGAGAGGAGTGGGTGTGGAAAGGAGAGGAGTGGGTGTGGAAAGGAGAGGAGTGGGTGTGGAAGGAGAGGAGTGGGTGTGGAAAGGAGAGAGGAGTGGGTGTGGAAAGGAGAGGGAGTGGGTGTGGAAAGGAGAGTAGTGGGTGTGGGAAAGGAGAGGAGTGGGTGTGTGGAAAGGAAAGTGGGTGTGGAAAGGAGAGGAGTGGGTGTGTGGAAGGTTTAAAGAAAAGCAAACCATGGATTCTATTCCACTTCCTCCCTGGCAAGACTACTTTCAGTGTCAAATCAAAATCACATTTTATTGGTCACGTAGACATGGTTAGCAGATGTTAATCCGTGTGTGGCAATGCCTGTGTGACCTGAAGCGACGACCATCTCTGTCGGCGCCATTCTGATGTGAAACCATCTAACATGAAGTTTTAAAATCCCCGGACTTCCTTTAGCGGTGCAGGATAACTTTGTTTTGTTTGTTCTGCAGCTTGTGATTCATTAGTTTGGTTTTTACACACTTATAAAACTGGTTTGTAAAGATGAATCCTGACCTGCGTATGGATTTAAAAATAAAATAAAACGTTCAGGACTGTTTAGCGAACAAAACCAAAACAGTAAACATCATATGTTTTGTACAATTTTACTCAACCGCTTGTTTGGCCCAGCGGTGTGTGTATGGTACACACACACACACACACACACACAGACACACAAACACACACAGTCGTGAAAGACACTCTGACGCTCTCTTTGTTTTGACTCCAGGTGCTTAAACCCCATACAGAGAGGCTAAGAAGAGTGATCTGAGAGACTATCAGACACACACACACACACACACACACACACACACACACACACACACACACACACACACACACAGTTGTCGGAAAGGTCACAGTATCACTCTCTCTGTTTCCCCCATTGTACTACAAGGGTGAAGTGTTATCTTACAGACGGCATTAGGTGAAGGGACAAAGAGCCAGGATGATTCTGGCCCACGCTGAAGAGGCCCCGGCAGCTGCTGCGTGTCAGGTGGTGGACTACAACACCGAAGGACTCACGTCTCCGATGTCTCCAGCACCTTCGACCTGGTGGCTCCGGGGTAGGCAGTACTCTGGAGCTGGGTGTATGTCCTGGCCGGGGCCGTGGCCCGGAGAACTCTGGTCCAGCCATTCCTGTCCTTCCTCATCGCAGCGCTGGCCTCGGTGCTGGCTGGTCTGTGTTACGCTGGAGTTTGGGGCCCGCGTCCCAAGACGGGCTCGGCCTACCTGTATAGTTATGTTACTGTTGGAGAGCTCTGGGCCTTCATCACCGGATGGAACCTCATCCTCTTTACATTATAGGTGAGAGGGCAATAAACACACACACCTTCCTCCCTCACACATGTATGTTCAGATAGGAATGTTAGAAAGATACTGTCATAATGCAGACAATAGATATATATGGGATGCATTGCATTTCATGCCTCTTGTATAAACATATAATGATTGTTGATCCTGGATCATTTAGCTGTGTGGATCCTAGACCATAATTTTGGCTTAGTTGATCTTAGATCATCATTTAGCTGTGTTGATCTTAGATCATCATTTAGCTGTGTTGACCCTGGATCATTTAGCTGTGTTGACCCTGGATATTTAGCTGTGTTGATCTTAGATCATCATTTAGCTGTGTTGATCTTAGATCATCATTTAGCTGTGTTGACCCTGGATCATTTTAGCTGTGTTGACCCTGGATCATTTAGCTGTGTTGACCCTGGACCATCATTTTAGCTGTGTTGATCTTAGATCATAGATTGCTGTGTTGACCCTGGATCATTTAGCTGTGTTGACCCTGGATCATTTAGCTGTGTTGATCTTAGATCATAATTTAGCTGTGTTGATCTTAGATCATAATTTAGCTGTGTTGATCCTAGCCAATACTTTAGCTGTGTTGATCTTGGATCATAATTTAGCTGTGTTGATCCTAGGCAATACTTTAGCTGTGTTGATCTTGGATCATAATTTAGCTGTGTTGATCTTGGATAATAATTTAGCTGTGTTGATCTTAGATCATAATTTAGCTGTGTTGATCTTAGATCATAATTTATCTGTGTTGATCTTAGATCATAATTTAGCTGTGTTGATCCTGGATCCACATCTCCTAACAGGAACCTCTAGCGTGGCTCGGGCATGGAGCGCCACGTTTGATGAGCTGATTGGTCGACATCGAGCAGTGGTGCCGGGTCCACATGGCGATGAAGGCCCCAGGATCCTGGCTGAATACCCAGACATGTTCGCTCATCATCATCATCATTCTCACAGGTGGGCATTGCTCCATAAAGAAATACATTTATATGTTGTCTGTTTTTGACCTTTCTCTCTGGAGTATGGTGCTGTGGGAGAAGAACCAGAACCTAGAATCGAAATATTTGGAAATAACTTGAATAATAATCTCTCTCTCTCTATTTCTCTCTCTCTCTCTATTTCTCTCTCTCTTTCTCTCTCTCTCTCTCTCTCTCTCACACTCTTTCTCTCTCTCACTCTCTCTCTCTCCATTTCTATCTCTATTTCTCTCTCTCCCTCACTTCCTCCAGGCCCTACTAAGCGCATTTAACAATGGTGAACAAGGTTCACTTGTATTAATGTGTTAGTACTGGTGGTACGTGGTCATCTCAGGGCTGGTCAAAAGGAACTGTAAAGAACTGCATCTGAACCGATGAAATCCTCAACATCACTGTCAACGCAACACTGAAGTGAGTCAGGGATCAGGGAACAGATAGATATGTGTATTTGCTGCTCAATGCTGCCTGTGTGTTTGCTTTAGATAGTCATCTGCACTACTGAGAATTTGTTTCTGAGCACGTGTGTGTGTGTGTGTGTGTGTGTGTGTGTGTGTGTGTGTGTGTGTGTGTGTGTGTGTGTGTGTGTGTGTGTGTGTGTGTGTGTGTGTGTGTGTGTGTGTGTGTGTGTGTGTGTGTGTGTGTGTGTGTGTGTGTGTGTGTGTGTGTGTGCGCTCCTCTCCTCCAGTATGACAGAGTCCTTGCCATCGAAGGAGAGTCTGGGTCAGGAGGCTTCATGCCGTTTGGCTACTGGGGTCCTGTCTGGAGCAGCAACCTGTTTCCTATGCCTTCGTAGGCTTTGACTGTATAAGCCACCCACCGGTCAGTACACTTATCAAGGCTTTATAAGGAATTCATCATGTCTTCATTAACCTCTGAATTTCTTGCTTTTTTTCCCCGTCCAGAATCCAGGAATCTTCCAACCAGAATTTCAGGAGGGGAAAAAAACAGGAATTTTGGGGAAAATTACCAGACGTTTGTAGTACTCTCTGTCTCTCCCTGTAGGGGAGGAGGTGGAGAACCCTCAGAGTGGCATCGGCATCGTAGCCTCTCTCCTCATCTGTTTCCTTTAACCCCTGACCTTTAACCCCTATAGGTGAGGTAAAGAACCCTCTGAGAGCCATCCCAATAGGCATCGGGGAGCCTCTCTCCTCATCTGTTTCCTTTAACCCTGACCTTTAACCCCTATAGGTGAGGAGGTATAGAACCCCCGAGAGCCATCCCAATAGGCATCGAGCCTCTCTCCTCATCTGTTTCCTTTAACCCCTGACCTTTAACCCCTATAGGTGAGGAGGTAAAGAACCCTCCGAGAGCCATCCCAATAGGCATCATAACCTCTCTCCTCATCTGTTTCCCTTTAACCCCTGACCTTTAACCCCTATAGGTGAGGTGAACCCTCCGAGAGCCATCCCAATAGGGATCGTTGCCTCTCTCTTCATCTGTTTCCTTAACCCCTGACTTTCAACCCCTATAGGTGAGGAGGTAAAGAACCATCAGAGAGCCATCCCAATAGTCATCATAACCTCTCTCTTCATCTGTTTCCTTTAACCCCTGACCTTAACCCCTATAGGTGAGGAGGTAAGAACCCCCCCGAGAGCCATCCCAATAGGCATCGTAGCCTCTCCCTCATCTGTTTCCTTTAACCCCTGACCTTTAACCCCTATAGGTGAGGAGGTAAAGAACCCTCCGAGAGCCATCCCAATAGGCATCATAACCTCTCTCCTCATCTGTTTCCTTTAACCCCTGACCTTTAACCCCTATAGGTGAGGTAAAGAACCCTCCGAGAGCCATCCCAATAGGGATCGTTGCCTCTCTCTTCATCTGTTTCCTTTAACCCCTGACTTTCAACCCCTATAGGTGAGGAGGTAAAGAACCATCAGAGAGCCATCCCAATAGTCATCATAACCTCTCTCTTCATCTGTTTCCTTTAACCCCTGACCTTTAACCCCTATAGGTGAGGAGGTAAAGAACCCCCGAGAGCCATCCCAATAGGCATCGTAGCCTCTCTCCTCATCTGTTTCCTTTAACCCCTGACCTTTAACCCCTATAGGTGAGGAGGTAAAGAACCCTCCGAGAGCCATCCCAATAGGCATCGTTGCCTCTCTCTTCATCTGTTTCCTTTAACCCCTGACCTTTAACCCCTATAGGTGAGGAGGTAAAGAACCCTCAGAGAGCCATCCCAATAGGCATCGTTGCCTCTCTCTTCATCTGTTTCCTTTAACCCCTGACCTTTAACCCCTATAGGTGAGGAGGTAAAGAACCCTCAGAGAGCCATCCCAATAGGCATCATAACCTCTCTCTTCATCTGTTTCCTTTAACCTCTGCCCTTTAACCCCTATAGGTGAGGAGGTAAAGAACCCTCCGAGAGCCATCCCAATAGGCATCGTTGCCTCTCTCTTCATCTGTTTCCTTTAACCCCTGACCTTTAACCCCTATAGGTGAGGAGGTAAAGAACCCACAGAGAGCCATCCCAATAGGCATCGTTGCCTCTCTCTTCATCTGTTTCCTTTAACCCCTGACCTTTAACCCCAATAGGTGAGGAGGTAAAGAACCCTCAGAGAGCCATCCCAATAGGCATCATAACCTCTCTCTTCATCTGTTTCCTTTAACCTCTGCCCTTTAACCCCTATAGGTGAGGAGGTAAAGAACCCACAGAGAGCCATCCCAATCGGAATCGTAGCCTCTCTCCTCATCTGTTTCGTGGCCTACTTCTCGTGTCTGGTGCCCTCACCATGATGATGCCCTACTATATGTTGGATAAGAACAGTCCTCTGCCTGTAGCCTTTAAACACGTAGGCTGGGAGGGAGCCACCTACGCTGTGGCTGTAGGGTCACTGTGTGCTCTGTCCACCAGGTAAGCTGGCCTACAGTGTTTGTGCTTCACACAATTTATGTTCCTGGTCTTTAACAAGAGTTGGAGGAAGCCCTAACAATCAGGTTAGGCTAGATTAATGGGATATGTTTGTGATTATTAGATTATTTTTAATTTAACTAGGCAAGTCAGTTAAGAACAAATTCTTATTTTCAATGACAGCCTGTTTAGGGGAGATTTGTACCTTGTCAGCTCGGGGATTTGAATTTGTAACCTTTCGGTTACTAGTCCAACGCATCTAAACTACTAGGCCCCATTAATGGGTTATTCCTTAGATTATTACATTAATGGGCTGCACCTTAGATTAATAGATTAATGGGCTATGCCTTAGATTATTAGATTAATGGGCAAGGCATTAGACTGTTAGATTAATGGGCTATGCCTTAGACTGTTAGATTAATGGGCTATGCCTTAGACTGTTAGATTAATGGGCTATGCCTTAGATTAATAGATTAATGGGCTATGCCTTAGATTAATAGATTAATGGGCTATGCATTAGACTGTTAGATTAATGGGCTATGCATTAGACTGTTAGATTAATGGGCTATGCCTTAGATTATTAGACTAATGGGCTATACCTTAGATTATTAGACTAATGGCTATACCTTAGATTAATATATTAATGGGCTGGGCCTTAGATTATTAGACTAATGGGCTATACCTTAGATTATTAGACTAATGGGCTATACCTTAGATTAATATATTAATGGGCTAGGCCTTAGATTATTAGACTAATGGGCTATACCTTAGATTATTAGACTAATGGGCTATACCTTAGATTAATAGATTAATGGGCTATACCTTAGATTATTAGACTAATGGGGCTATACCTTAGATTATTAGACTAATGGGCTATACCTTAGATTAATAGATTAATGGGCTATGCATTAGACTGTTAGATTAATGGGCTATGCCTTAGATTAATGGGCTATGCATCAGACTGTTAGATTAATGGGCTATGCCTTAGATTAATAGATGCTGATTGTTGTTACTGTTCCAGATGATAACGATGCTAATATAATAATTTGTGTGAATAATACATTAAGTACACAAAGGAAAGTGTAACCTTGTGTTGCATTCTCCCTTGTCCAGTAGCTTTGTGTGTTTAACGCATGTATCTCCCTGTGTGGCACGGCTCTCCAATCTCCCTACTAGCCTGCTAGGCTCCATGTTCCCCATGCCTCATGTCATCTGGGCCATGGCTCAGACGGACTCCTCTTCAAGAGTCTGGCCCAGATCAGCGACCGAACCAAACCCCTCTTAATCGCTACAGTAACCTCTGGAATGGTGGCAGGTGAGACTAGAACCCTTTCTAACCAGTTTAAACCACTAACAGGGCTGCTAACCACACCCCCCTTACAGCTCCCTCCCTACAGGAATCAACCAATGCTGGCGCCTGTTTCCCTGGTTACCTCAACATGCTACTGTTCACAGTGCACCTGCTTAGAAGACCTGACCAAACCTAGAATAACTGTGGATAGACCAGGGGTATTCAAATCTTACCCTTGGGGCACGGCGTACTACTGATATTATTACCCTTGGGGTACTGAGTACTACTGATATTATTACCCTGGGGGCACGAGTACTGATATTATTACCTGAGGTGCGGAGTACTACTGGTATTATTACCCTGGGGGTACGGAGTACTACTGATATTATTACCCTGGGGCTACGGAGTACTACTGATATTATTACCCTGGGGCACGGAGTACTACTGATATTATTACCCTGGGGGTACGGAGTACTACTGATATTATTACCCTGGGGGTACGGAGTACTACTGATATTATTACCCTGGGGATACGGAGTACTACTGATATTATTACCCTGGGGGTAATGGAGTACTACTGATATTATTACCCTGGGGGCACGGAGTACTACTGGTATTATTACCCTGGGGGCACGGAGTACTACTGATATTATTACCCCTGGGGTACGGAGTACTACTGGATTATTACCCTGGGGTGCGGAGTACTACTGGTATTATTACCCTGGGGGCCTGAGTACTACTGGTATTATTACCCTGGGGGTACGGAGTACTACTGATATTATTACCCTGGGGCTAGGGGTACGGAGTACTACTGATATTATTACCCTGGGGGTACGGAGTACTACTGATATTATTACCCTGGGGTACGGAGTACTACTGATATTATTACCTCTGGGGGCATGGAGTACTACTGATATTATTACCCTTGGGGCACGGAGTACTACTGATATTACCCTGGGGCTAATGGAGTACTACTGATATTATTACCCTGGGGGTACGGAGTACTACTGATATTATTACCCTGGGGGTACGGAGTACTACTGATATTATTACCCTGGGGGCACGGAGTACTACTGATATTATTACCCTTGGGGCTACGGAGTACTACTGATATTATTACCCTGGGGTGCGAGTACTACTGATATTATTACCCCTGGGGGTACGGAGTACTACTGATATTATTACCCTGGGGCTACGGAGCACTACTGATATTATTACACTGGGGGTACGGAGTACTACTGATATTATTACACTGGGGGTATGGAGTACCACTGATATTATTACCTCTGGGGGTACGGAGTACTACTGATATTATTACCCTGGGGCTACGGAGTACTACTGATATTATTACCCTGGGGCTAGGGGTACGGAGTACTTGCGATTATTATTACCCTGGGGCTAGGGGTAATGGAGTACTACTGATATTATTACCTGGGGGTGCGGAGTACTACTGATATTATTACCCTGGGGGCAATGGAGTACTACTGATATTATTACCCTGGGGCTAGGGTACGGAGTACTACTGATATTATTACCCTGGGGTGGAGTACTACTGATATTATTACCCTGGGGGTACGGAGTACTACTGATATTATTACCCTGGGGCTACGGAGTACTACTGATATTATTACCCTGGGGGTGCGGAGTACTACTGATATTATTACCCTGGGGGTACGGAGTACTACTGATATTATTACCCTGGGCTACGGAGCACTACTGATATTATTACACTGGGGGCAAGTGGAGTACTACTGATATTATTACCCTGGGGTACGGAGTACTACTGATATTATTACCCTGGGGCTAGGGTACGGAGTACTACTGATATTATTACCCTGGGGGTACGGAGTACTACTGATATTATTACCCTGGGGGTACGGAGTACTACTGATATTATTACCCTGGGGGCACGGAGTACTACTGATATTATTACCCTGGGGTGCGGAGTACTACTGATATTATTACCCTGGGGGTACGGAGTACTACTGATATTATTACCCTGGGGGCACGGAGTACTACTGATATTATTACCCTGGGGGTACGGAGTACTACTGATATTATTACCCTGGGGGCACGGAGAGTACTACTGATATTATTACCTCTGGGGGCAAGTGGAGAGTACTACTGATATTATTACACTGGGGGTACGGAGTACTACTGATATTATTACCCTGGGGCTACGGTGCAGGAGTACTACACTGATATTATTACCCTGGGGCTACGGAGTACTACTGATATTATTACCCTGTACTAAAGTATTACCTGAGTACTACTGATATTATTACCTGGGGGTGGAGTACTACTGATTATTACCCTGGGGTACGGAGTACTACTGATATTATTACCCTGGGGCTAGGGGCATTAGTACTACTGATATTATTACCCTGGGGGTCGTGGAGTACTACTGATATTATTACCCTGGGGGTGCTGAGTACTACTGATATTATTACCCTGGGGTACGGAGTACTACTGATATTATTACCCTGGGGGTACGGAGTACTGATATATTATTACCTGAAATTGAGTACTGACTGATATTATTACCTAGTAATGGAGTACTACTGATATTATTACCCTGGGGGTAACGGAGTACTACTGATATTATTACCCTGAGTACTACTGATATTATTACCCTGGGGGTACGGAGTACTACTGATATTATTACCCTGGGGGTACGGAGTACTACTGATATTATTACCCTGGGGCTACTGATATTATTACCCTGGGGGTACGGAGTACTGGAGTACTACTGATATTATTACCCTGGGGTACGGAGTACTACTGATATTATTACCCTGGGGTACGGAGTACTACTGATATTATTACCCTGGGGGTAACGGAGTACTACTGATATTATTACCCTGGGGCAATGGAGTACTACTGATATTATTACCCTGGGGTACGGAGTACTACTGATATTATTACCCTGGGGTAAATGGAGTACTACTGATATTATTACCCTGGGGTAATGGAGTACTACGGATATTATTACCCTGGGGCACTGGAGTACTACTGATATTATTACCCTGGGGCTAGGGGTACGGAGTACTACTGATATTATTACCCTGGGGCTAGGGGTACGGAGTACTACTGATATTATTACCCTGGGGGTACGGAGTACTACTGATATTATTACCCTGGGGGTACGGAGTACTACTGATATTATTACCCTGGGGGCAATGAGAGTACTACTGATATTATTACCCTGGGGGCACTACTGATATTATTACCTGGGGTACGTAGTACTACTGATATTATTACCCTGGGGGTACGGAGTACTACTGATATTATTACCCTGGGGTACGTAGGTACTACTGATATTATTACCTCTGGGGTACGGAGTACTACTGATATTATTACCCTGGGGTACGGAGTACTACTGATATTATTACCCTGGGGCTAGGGGTACGGAGTACTACTGATATTATTACCCTGGGGGTACGGAGTACTACTGATATTATTACCCTGGGGGTACGGAGTACTACTGATATTATTACCCTTGGGGTAATGGAGTACTACTGATATTATTACCCTGGGGCTACGGAGTACTACTGATTTTCTGTTCTACCTGATCATTTATTGCACCCATCTGGTGTCCCATGTCTAAACCAGTCCCTAATTAAAGGGAAGAATGCTGGTGTCCCAGGTCTAAACCAGTCCCTAATTAAGGGAAGAATGCTGGTGTCCTATGTCTAAAAACCAGTCCCTAATTAAAGGGGAAGAATGCTGGTGTCCCAGGTCTAAACCAGTCCCTAATTAAAGGGGAAGAATGCTGGTGTCCCAGGTCTAAAACCGTCCCTAATTAAAGGGTAAGAATGCTGGTGTCCCAGGTCTAAACCAGTCTCTAATTAAAGGCGAAGAATGCTGGTATCCCAGGTCTAAACCAGTCCCTAATTAAAGGGGAAGAATGCTGGTGTCCCAGGTCTAAACCAGTCCCTAATTAAAGGGGAAGAATGCTGGTGTCCCAGGTCTAAACCAGTCCCTAATTAAAGGCGAAGAATGCTGGTATCCCAGGTCTAAACCAGTCCCTAATTAAAGGGGAAGAATGCTGGTGTCCCAGGTCTAAACCAGTCTCTAATTAAAGGCGAAGAATGCTGGTATCCCAGGTCTAAACCAGTCCCTAATTAAAGGAAGAATGCTGGTATCCCAGGTCTAAACCAGTCCCTAATTAAGGGAAGAATGCTGGTGTCCCAGGTCTAAACCAGTCCATAATTAAAGGGGAAGAATGCTGGTGTCCCAGGTCTAAACCAGTCCCTAATTAAAGGGGAAGAATGCTGGTGTCCCAGGTCTAAACCAGTCTCTAATTAAAGGGCGAAGAATGCTGGTATCCCAGGTCTAAACCAGTCCTAATTAAAGGAAGAATGCTGGTATCCCAGGTCTAAACCAGTCTCTAATTAAAGGGGAAGAATGCTGGTGTCCCAGGTCTAAACCAGTCCATAATTAAAGGGGAAGAATGCTGGTGTCCCAGGTCTAAACCAGTCCCTAATTAAAGGGGAAGAATGCTACGCAGGTGTAAACCAGTCCCTAATTAAAGGGGAAGAATTTGAATTTGAGGGGATTCTATATCTATGAGAGAGACACTCATCTTATCTGCTCTACATGTTTATTACGGGCAGACAGATCCTATGGCTCTGAGGTTCTGTGTGTCTGGTGTAGGTGCACTGGGAACTGCAGCAGTTGAAACCATGTTTCTGGACTTCATGGAGAGACTTGGAGTGTTTTTTTGGGTTATAAATCTTTGCCCCTTCCTCCTCCTCCTCCACCCCTGGCCTCCTCTTCCTCCTCCTCCTCCACCCTGGCCTCCCTCTTCCTCTACCTCCTCCTCCTCTACCCCTGGCCTCTCCTCTTCCTCCACCTCCTCCTCCACCCTGACCTCTACTCTTCCTCCACCTCCTCCTCCCTCCCCTGGCCTCTCCTCTTCCTCTACCTCCTCCCTCTCCTCTTCTCCCTCCTCCACCCCCTGGCCTCTCCTCTTCCTCCTCCTCTTCCACCCCTGGCCTCTCCTCTTCCTCCTCCTCTTCCACCCCTGGCCTCTCCTCTTCCTCCTCATCCTCCACCTCTGGTCTCTTCCTCCTCCTCCACCCCTGGCCTCCATCTTCCTCTTCCTCCTCCACCCCTGGCTCTCCTCTTCTCCACCTCTGGCCTCTTCCTCCTCCTCCACCCCTGGCCTCTCCTCTTCCTCCACCGCCTCCTCCACCCCTGGCCTCTCCCTCTTCCTCCTCCCCCTGGCCTCTCCTCCTCCACCCCTGGCTTCTCTCTTACTCCCCCTCTACTCCTGGCCTCTTCCTCCACCTCCTCCTCCCTCTCCCTCTACGCCTCCCCTCTCCTCTACTCCTCTCCTCTTCCTCCACCTTCTCCTCCACCCCTGGCCTCTCCTCTTCCTCCTCCACCCCTGGCCTCTCCCTCCTCCTCCTTCACCCTGGCCTCTCCTCTTCCTCCACCTCCTCCTCCCCTGGCCCTCTCCTCTTCCTCCTCCTCCTCTACCCCTGGCCTCTTCCTCCACCTCCTCCTCCACCCCCCTGGCCTCTCTTCCTCCACCTCCTCACCTCCTCCACCCCTGGCCTCTCCTCCTCCTCCTCCCCTGGCCTCTCCACTTCCTCCTCCCTCCTCCTCCCCTGGCCTCTCCACTTCCTCCTCCTCCTCCCCTGGCCTCTCCCCTTCCTCCTCCTTCTCCCTGGCCTCTCATCCTCCTCTCCCTTCCTCCTCCACCCCTGGCCTCTCCTCTTCCTCCTCCTCCACCCCTGGCCTCTCCTCCCTCTCCCCCTCCCCTCCTATAGCCTTCTAGGCTCCATGTTTCCTCTACCTCATAATCTTTGCCATGGCCATGATGGTCTCTTCTCCTTTCTGGCCAAGGTCAGTGAGAGAGTAAGCAATCAACTCCACCATTGCGTCAGGTTTCATGTCCGGTAAGCCTGTGTTGGAGGTCAAAGGGTTAGCTCAGAGCTGATCTGTATCTGGCAGTAACAAGCCTATGCCCACCTGAGGAGGAGAGAGGGGTAACAGACAGAGACTTTAGGTTGAACGGACTAAAGAGAACTGTGATTTAGTTAAGAACAAGTAAAACATTATGTGAAACAGACAGTCCATTAGTCTCGACTCTTCAAAAGTTTGAAAATGCTGTCGTTTCTCTTCATTATTTTCTGTATGTGAATTGAAGGTGACTACTGTATGTCTAGCCTACTGGTTGTTGTGATACTGTACCGTGACTTGAATATATTGTGTGTAACATTTTTCACAGGAAATGAAATCATAACGGGCAGTTGTAGAGTCACCCATCATGTTCATTCTTACTGTACAGTGCAGATGCCTAATGCCAGAATCAAATACAATCATGTCATTTGTTTTGGTGGTTTCCCAGACACAGATGTAAACCTCTGTCCTGAAAAACAACTTATTTTAGATGGACTATCTGTGTCCAGGAACTCCATATGAATGTGTGCATTGGCTTGTATTTTAAACGGGTTATTCTGGGATAGATCCTGGCATATTTCTGAATGGTCTTTGACGCCTTCCTTACAGCGGTGATGGCCTTCCTGTTTGACCTGGAAAGACCTGGTTGATCTGATGTCTATCGGCACCCTGCTGCCTACACCTTGTGGCAGCCTGTGTTCTAGTACTCAGGTGAGTACCCACATACTACACACCCTGCTAGCCTACACCTTGGTGGCAGCCTGTGTTCTAGTACTAGGTTAGTACGCTACATACTACACCCTACACCCTGCTCGCCTGCACCTTGGTGGCAGCCTGTGTTCTAGTACTCAGGTTAGTACCCTACATACTACACCCTACACCCTGCTAGCCTACACCCTGCTACCCTACACCCTGCTAGCCTACACCCTGCTACCCTATACCCTGCTACCCTACACCCTGCTACCCTACACCCTGCTCGCCTACACCCTGCTACCCCTACACCCTGCTAGCCTACACCTTGGTGGCAGCCTGCGTTCTAGTACTCAGGTTAGTACCCTACACCCTGCTACCCTACACCCTGCTAGCCTACACCTTGGTGGCAGCCTGCGTTCTAGTACTCCAGGTTAGTACCCCACTACACCCTACACCCTGCTCGCCTACACCTTGGTGGCAGCCTGTGTTCTAGTACTCAGGTTAGTACCCTACATACTACACCCTGCTCGCCTACACCTTGGTGGCAGCCTGTGTTCTAGTACTCAGGTTAGTACCCTACATACTGCACCCTACACCCTCCTAGCCTACACCTTGGTGGCAGCCTGTGTTCTAGTACTCAGGTTAGTACCCTACATACTACACCCTACACCCTGCTAGCCTACACCTTAGTGGCAGCCTGTGTTCTAGTACTCAGGTTAGTACCCTACATACTACACCCTGCTACCCTACACCCTGCTAGCCTACACCTTGGTGGCAGCCTGTGTTCTAGTACTCAGGTTAGTACCCTACATACTACACCCTACACCCTGCTAGCCTACACCTTGGTGGTAGCCTGTTTTCTAGCACTCAGGTTAGTACCCTACATACTACACCCTGCTAGACTACACCTTAGTGGTAGCCTGTTTTCTAGTACTCAGGTTACTACCCTACATACTACACCCTACACCCTGCTAGCCTACACCTTGGTGGCAGCCTGTGTTCTAGTACTCAGGTTAGTACCCTACATACTACACCCTACACCCTGCTAGCCTACACCTTGGTGGCAGCCTGTTTTCTAGTACTCAGGTTAGTACCCTACATACTACACCCTACACCCTCCTAGCCTACACCTTGGTGGCAGCCTGTGTTCTAGTACTCAGGTTAGTACCCTACATGCTACACCCTGCTAGCCTACACCTTGGTGGTAGCCTGTGTTCTAGTACTCAGGTTAGTACCCTACATGCTACACCCTGCTCGCCTACACCTTGGTGGTAGCCTGTGTTCTAGTACTCAGGTTAGTACCCTACATGCTACACCCTGCTCGCCTACACCTTGGTGGCTGCCTGTGTTCTAGTACTCAGGTTAGTACCCTACATGCTACACCCTGCTCGCCTACACCTTGGTGGCTGCCTGTGTTCTAGTACTCAGGTTAGTATCTGCATGGATGATCAGTTCTTGGATCCACAGCTCTGTCTGAATTTCAGAGTGGTTGCATTTCTTCAATCAAATCAAAATCAAATGTATTTATATAGCCCTTCGTACATCAGCTGATATCTCAAAGTGCTGTACAGAAACCCAGCCTAAAACCCCAAACAGCAAGCAATGCAGGTGTAGATGTGGGGTGGCCAGTCCTCTTCTGGCTGTGCCGGGTAGAGATTATAACAGAACATGGCCAAGATGTTCAAATGTTCATAAATGACCAGCATGGTCGAATAATAATAAAGGCAGAACAGTTGAAACTGGAGCAGCAGCACGACCAAGGTGGACTGGGGACAACCAAGGAGTCATCATGTCAGGTAGTCCACAAGGGAAGGGCATGGTCCCTGGAGCTCAGGTCCTCCGAGAGAGGTGGCAGCTTACTGTTTTGCTTCTTTAATGTGGCTATTCTTTCTGTCCTGCAGGTACCAGCCAAGGCAATCCAGTGCCCAGGGCTGTCGGATGGCTTCACGCTGGAGGAGCCGAGCAACAGAGTCCATTAACAGGGGCAGTGTGGGGATCCTGCCGGGAGCAGAGGAGGTGTTCTGTGCCAAAACCTGTTGTTCCCTCACAACACAGAACCCAACAACCTGTCTGGCCGTAGTCAACATCTGTACCAGTACATTAGGTAAGATACACACACACACCTATTCAGTTTTGTCCCTGCAGGAGTGTTAGCTCTGGGTCACCTCCGTCTCGTCCTTACTGTCTCTGTCTCTCCCCTGCAGGAGTGTTGGTGTGTATCTTCTGTGTGGTAGCAGTGGGAGGCTTTGCTTCCTGGTCTGTCTCTCTACTGAGCCTCATATTTACAGCCTGTCTGGCAGTCACTCTGGTCTGGAGACAGCCTGAGAGCAAGACCAATCTCTCTTTCAAGGTATGTTCACTCAGCGGTACCCCACAGTCCGGGAACATTTCCTCCCAGGGCCCAGTATGCTTAGAAATCTTCCTCCTCTTCTCCCTTCTCCCTCTCCTCCTCTCTCTCACGTCTCCTCTCCCTCCCTCTCCTCCTCTCACGCTCCCTCTCCTCATGCCTCCCTCCCCTCTCCTCCTCTCCCTCCCGCCTCCTCCCCCTCTCCTCACGCCTCCCCCTCTCTCCTCTCCTCCACCTCCTCTCTTCACGCCTCCTCCACTCCTTCTCTCATGCCTCCTCTCCTCACGCCTCTCCTCCCTCTCTCCTCTCTCTCCTCACACCTCTCTTTCACGCCTCCTCTCCTCACTCATGCCTCCTCCCTCTCCTCCTCTCCCTCCACGCCTCCTCCCTCCTCATGCCTCCTCTCCTCCCTTCTCCTCTTCACGCCACCTCTCCCTCTCCTCCCCAGGTGCCCTAACTTCCCCTTCCTCCCAGTGGCCAGTATGTTTATCAACATCTTCCTGATGTGTCAGCTGGGCGAGAACCTGGATACGCTTCTCTTTCTGGATGATCATAGGTACACTACATTTTATCTGTACTATATATACACACATTTATCTGTACTATATATACATATATATACACTACATTTATATATACTATATATACTACATTTATCTGTACTATATATATACACACCATTTATCTGTACTATATATATACATTTATCTGTACTATATATATATACACTACATTTATCTGTACTATATATACACTACATTTATCTGCTATATATATATATACACTACATTTATCTGTACTATATATACACTACATTTATCTGTACTATATA
>NW_027009839.1:37500-38981 GCF_036934945.1 Oncorhynchus masou masou
AATTATTCAGCCCCTTTACTTTCAGTGCAGCAAACTCTCTCCAGAAGTTCAGTGAGGATCTCTGAATGATCCAATGTTGACCCAAATGACTAATGATGATAAATACAATCCACCTGTGTGTAATCAAGTCTCCGTATAAATGCACCTGCACTGTGAGGTCCGTTAAAGCGCAGAGAGCATCATGAAGAACAAGGAACACACCAGGCAGGTCCGAGATACTGTTGTGAAGAAGTTTAAAGCCGGATTTGGATACAAAAGATTTCCCAAGCTTTAAACATCCCAAGGAGCACTGTGCAAGCGATAATATTGAAATGGAAGGAGTATCAGACCACTGCAAATCTACCAAGACCTGGCCGTCCCTCTAAACTTTCAGCTCATACAAGGAGAAGACTGATCAGAGATGCAGCCAAGAGGCCCATGATCACTCTGGATGAACTGCAGAGATCTACAGCTGAGGTGGGAGACTCTGTCCATAGGACAACAATCAGTCGTATATTGCACAAATCTGGCCTTTATGGAAGAGTGGCAAGAAGAAAGCCATTTCTTAAAGATATCCATAAAATGGGTGGTTTAAAGTTTGCCACAAGCCACCTGGGAGACACACCAAACATGTGGAAGAAGGTGCTCTGGTCAGATGAAACCAAAATTGAACAATGCAAAACATTATGTTTGGCGTAAAAGCAACACAGCTCATCACCCTGAACACACCATACCCACTGTCAAACATGGTGGTGGCAGCATCATGGTTTGGGCCTGCTTTTCTTCAGCAGGGACAGGGAAGATGGTTAAAATTGATGGGAAGATGGATGGAGCCAAATACAGGACCATTCTGGAAGAAAACCTGATGGAGTCTGCAAAAGACCTGAGACTGGGACGGAGATTTGTCTTCCAACAAGACAATGATCCAAAACATAAAGCAAAATCTACAATGGAATGGTTCAAAAATAAACATATCCAGGTGTTTAGAATGGCCAAGTCAAAGTCCAGACCTGAATCCAATCGAGAATCTGTGGAAATAACTGAAAACTGCTGTTCACAAATGCTCTCCATCCAACCTCACTGAGCTTGAGCTGTTTTGCAAGGAGGAATGGGAAAAAATGTCAGTCTCTCGATGTGCAAAACTGATAGAGACATTTACATTTAAGTCATTTAGCAGACGCTCTTATCCAGAGCGACTTACAAATTGGATACCCCAAGCGACTTACAGCTGTAATCGCAGCAAAAGGTTGGCGCTGCAAAGTATTAACTTAAGGGGCTGAATAATTTTGCACGCCCAATTTTTCAGTTTTTGATTTGTTAAAAAAGTTTGAAATATCCAATAAATGTCGTTCCACTTCATGACTGTGTCACACTTGTTGTTGATTCTTCACAAAAAAATACAGTTTTATATCTTTATGTTTGAAGCCTGAAATGTGGCAAAAGGTCGCAAAGTTCAAGGGGGCCGAATACTTTCGCAAGGCACTGTGTATATATATATACAC
>NW_027009840.1:0-38975 GCF_036934945.1 Oncorhynchus masou masou
GGTGAATAGATTTGCATTTTAGATTGTTGTATATTATGCTTTATTTCACTGAAATTTGGAAATTCTGTCATAATGAATGAACACATGTTCAACTTCACAGAAACACATGTTTCCCAATCTTCAAGTTTAAATGTATAAGAATTGCTATTAAGGGAAACAATTAAAATTGACCATAACAGGGTGGACCATTTCATATTAAATCCGCCATGATAACTGTTGTGGCAGGGGAAGGGGACTTTTGTGAGAACCAGGGAGGGGCAATTGATTTCAAGCTCAACAAGTTATTTGGAATGTATTTGCCTACAATCTGAGACTCCTCTTGTCAGTGCTCTGGTCTGGTCTGAAATGGAACACTATACACTATATAGTGCACTAATAGGAGCTGGTCAATTGTAGGGAATAGGGTGCTATTTTGGATGCACAAAGGTTTACATCACCAGGGTGACCTGATACGACACTCAGGTGTGGCAGAGCAGGGAGATATTTGGATATTTAGTATCAGGTTCAGTTCCAGCATCTGTGAGAGACACAGTCCACCCCACCTCAGAGGACAGAGACACTTCATCAGGTGGCTACAGGTGAGCAAACTGTTTGATTTTATATTATAGTTTTTGCATTTTGCATTTAAATCTCAATTGATGAGTTATATTTATGTAGCTTCTGAACAAAAACGTTGTATAAAAATCAGGAACAGTGGCAATTTAAAAAAAATATATGGACACATTCTGATATTCCATAAAGTTCAATTAATCATTAATTGTGCATATATTATCTACAAAGGATTGTTAGAGATTATTTACTTAAATTGCTTCCTCTGTTACATTTGCACTTTACTACACCTCGTTGACATTAGTAAGTGTTTAAATCGTTTTTTTTCAAACTCAAAAAAATAACAGTTCACTAGGGTAATACCCTAACACCCTTTTGTAGAGGTTACAGAATGACTGTATGTGAAGATAAATACTTTGCGTGATCCTGTTGGCTTGTACTAACTTTAATCCTCTCCTCCTGTCTCTCTGTTTCTGTCCCTCCCTCCCTCCCCTCCCTCCCTCCCTCCTCCCTCCCTCCCTCCCTCCTCCTCCCTCCCTCCCTCCTCCTCCTCCCTCCTCCCTCCCTCCCTCCCTCCCTCCCTCCTCTCCTCACTCCATCTCTCTGTCCCTCCTCCCTCCCTCCCTCTCTCCCTCTCTCCCTCTCTCCCTCTCTCCCTCTCCCTCCCTCTCACTGCATCTCTCTGTCTCTCCCTCCGCTGTCTCTCTCCCTCCCTCCATTACAGATCACAAAACTTTGACACATTATAATAGTTACAAACATCGTTGAGATGAATTTATCTACAGTCAATGATATGTCCACATCTCCTCTTTCTCCCTAAAATGAATCGGGTGTAAAGGGTGTCCCTTGCACATATTGTCCCCAGCTCTTACTACCTCCTGTGCAATCCCAACATCATCCTGGGTCTCCCCACCAATGTCTACATCCTGTGGCTGATACTGACCCAGGGGGAACAATAGCCTCCGAATTCTTCTCTCTCAACCTGACTGTGTCTGAGATCCTTTTCTGCCTCTTTAGTGCCTTCAGCATAGCTGATGTCTACGTCCAGTCTGATTTTGTCCACAAAGCTAATGCTTTTTCCACTGGGTTTGTTGTCACAAGCCGACACCTGTTCCATTGCTGTATCTGTGTCGAGCGCTACCTGGCGGTGGTCCACCCTGTGGTCTTCCTGAAGTACAAACCCCTGAGATACAGGGTGGGTTGTTGTAGTGTTGTATGGCTAATGGTTCTCGGGTCCTGCTGTCTGTCTGTGTTTGAAAACTTTTCAACAGTGTTCTTCTACTCTGTCTTTGTCCAATCACTGATCTATTTTTTGCTGATGTCATTCTGCTGCCTCTCAGTTCTCTGGGCTCTGAAACGTCCAGGGCCGGGGGATGGGGACAGGGAGGGGACAAACAGCCTGAAGATGAAGGCCTTCAAGATCATTTTCATTATCCTGCTGTATGCTACTATGTCTCAACTCCCACTAGTACTGATGATATCTACTAAAAGTTACATTCCATATATGGACTTCCTTGCAGGCATGGCCATTTGTTTCTGCATCCGTGTCATCTCTGGGTTTGTGCAGCCCCTTCTGTACCTCCACAGGGTTGAGAAGCTGTCCTGTATCAGAGGTCTCTAAGATAACAAATGTCAATCCCTTCAACCCGTTAGTGCTTTAAAAATGTTTTGTCATTATATTTAGTTTCATATGTTATTTCATATTCATTTGTGAATTATAATTTTAGATGTTTTTCCGTATGGATTCTTGGTTTTCCAATTCCTGATTTTTTTTAAATGTATTTCCACTGTAATCAGTAGCCTACAAAAGTGATGGTAAGATTTCCCCCTCTGTAGATTTTGTTTGAATAATATTGGGTTTGCCGTTTATCTACCCACATAGGGTAAACCAGCCCAAGAACTTCTCAAATCATCCATATTGAGGAAGAATAATGTTGACATATGGTCTGTGATTCATTCGGATTACTCTTGAAGACAATTAAGCTTTTAATAAAGGTAGTGGTATCGCATTAATTGAGAAACCATTCAATGTAAACGCTGCCCATGTCGGCTCAATTGGAAATGATCTTTAAATGTCGAGCCTGTTTTTGAATGGTTTTGGATTGAATCCTGACCATAATGTCATACTTTGTAAATAAATACCTGGTGTCAGTCTGTTTCAACTTGAGCGTGATATTTTATTAGTAGAGAGAAAGACAGGAAGGGTTAGCATAAGTGAGAGGGAGAGCACATACAGTTGTTACCATATCACAGATACAGCTTATAGGATGCATCTCTCTGCACGTTTTCTATAGAAATGTTTTTTTTTAGCTGTTTATATCGATTTGTGCAATAAATGGGAACTTTACTCAAAAATAGTCATATTTGGAAAGCTGATTTTTGTGGACGTGTTATGGACAACCTACTACAACTGTATATAGGAAGATGCCTCATTCACCCAAGTTTCATCAACATCTGGCCAGTGGTATCTGAGATATTAGCTATACTCATGTTCCTGAGCATGTGTGCAAAATTTCAGCACACTGAGACAGACTGATTGAAGATGTAAACATGTGCAGTTGTTTTGCCACTGTGTGGTCATTCAAAAACATAATGTTAACTTTCACTGCTCTACGGATGACACAGCTGTACATTTCAATGAAACATGGTGAAGCCCCATGTCTGTGTTTCAGACATAAGGAAGTGGATGGAGGCAAACGTTCTACTTTTAAACTCGGACAAAACAGAGATGCTTGTTCTAGGTCAAAAGAAAAATAGAGTGTTAACTTTTATGGCTGCAGGGGCAGTATTGAGTAGCTTGAATGAAAAAGTGCCCATTGTAAATTACCAGCTCCTCAGTCTCAGGTGCTAATATATGCATAGTATTAGTTTTATTGGATAGAAAACACTCTAAAGTTTCCAAAACTGTCAAAATATAGTCTGTGAGTATAACAGAACTGATATTGCAGGCGAAACCCTGAGGAAAATCAGAACAGGAAGTGGCTTCTATTTTGAAAACTCCATGTTCCATAGCCTCCCTTTGCTGGATTTAAAGGGATATGAGACAGATTCCTTTTCCTATCACTTCCTCAATGTGTCAACAGTCTTCAGACATAGTTTCAGGCTTTTATTTTGAAAAAATGAGCCAGAACGATAACATCGCGTCAAGTGGTCACATGAGTTTTGCTCACGCAACAGAATTTGGACAGCCCATTGTTTTCCGCTCTCCTACTGTGAAAGACATTTGCGGTTGATATATTATCGATTATATATTTTAAAAACAACCTGAGAAATTGATTATAAAAAACATTTGACATGTTTCTGTGGACATTATGGAAACTATTTGGAATTTTCGTGCGTTGTCGTGACCACTCTTTCCTGTGGATTTCTGAACATAACGCGACAAACAAACAGAGGCATTGTGGATATAAAAATAATCTTTATGGAACAAAAAGGAACATTTGTTGTGTAACTGGGAGTCTCGTGAGTGAAAACATCCAAAGATCATCAAAGGTAAACGATTAATTTGATTGCTTTTCTGATTTTCGTGACCAAGCTACCTGATGCTAAGTGTACTTAATGTTTTATTGTGCAATCGATAAAACTTACACAAACGCTTGGATTGCTTTCGCTGTAAAGCAGAATTTCAAAATCTGACACGACAGGTAGATTAACAAAAGGCTAAACTGTGTTTCCTATATTGCACTTGTGAATTCATTAATATAAATATTTATAGTAATATTTATTCTATATAAGCGCTATGATATTCAGCGGTTGTGGATGACACTAGAGACAGCAGGGGCGGGAGAGATGCGCTCAATGATTGGCTATGAAAAGCCAACTCCTGAGGTGCTGACCTGTTGCACTCCTCGACAACCACTGTGATTATTATTATTTGACCAGGCTAGTCTTTTATGAACATTTGAACATCTTGGCCATGTTCTGTTATAATCTCTCCACCCGACACAGGCAGAAGGGACTGGTCACCCCTCATCGCCTGGTTCCTCTCTAGGTTTCTTCCTAGATTTTGGCCTTCCTAGGGAGTTTTTTCCTAGCCACCGTGCTTCTACACCTGCATTGCTTGCTGTTTGGGGTTTTAGGCTGGGTTTCTGTACCCAGCACTTTGAGATATCAGCTGATGTAAGAAGGGCTATATAAATACATTTGATTTGATTTGATTCGATATGAATGTTCTTGCATATGTTGAGTCTTGACAGTGTTTTCAACATGTGTACCAAAGCGTGTTACAGTATTGTAAGAATATTTCAAAGATAAATACACAACCCATCAGCCAATAGAGTACTAACAATCAATGTAAATCGTTTTTTTCTGTAATAGGTGGTTTAATGATCAAATAAAATATGATAGTTTTATTTGGCCTTCGGCCCAGGTTTATTGCAAGGAATTCTAATTGTTCAACCACAGGCTAGGGCTGGGTTATAAAGTACATCCTGTCCCTTTCTTCTGTGGAGCAAATCACAGGAGAGAATCACTGAGGACAGGGAGCATGAACATAAACCATCTGCTTCCAAGCATGATTTGTCTGCTTTGAATACACATATTCCCCCCCCCCCCCACTGATGTGCTTTGGGGTCTGTGTTATTGTAGAGTAACATCAACTGCTACCAATATGAATGTCATTGACTGATTTATGTGTTTATGTGCCAGACCATGCCCTTGTGAATATGTATTAGTCAATAACAGCCATTTTGTTTTATAACAGCCATTAATAACATTAATAACAGCCATTTTTTTATTGCATTGAGAGACCAACACACACTAGATGTCTTTTTATTGCGCCACCATCTGGCCAATCAGTAACTTTGTAAATGATGGGCCCCTATGTTAAGACGCATCATTCACCCAGGTTTTGTCAAAATCGAACCAGTGTTGTCTGAGATATTGTGTGTGACTACCGGATGTGCGGAGATAGATCCTCCACCCCCCACACACACACTATTTCATAGTGTAGGCAAAAAATGTGTGTTTCAATATATTCATCCTTGAAATTAAGGTCAGTTCCAGCTACAATGGTGTCTTAGATTTGCATTGAATACTTTGCACAGACCACCATACTGTGTAAGTAGGTCTTAGCTTTTTTCCCTGACCTTTTTCCCTGACCTTTTACCTGACCTTTTTACCTGACCTTTTCCCTGACCTTTTTACCTGACTTTTTCCCTGACCTTTTTCCCTGACCTTTTTTTCCCTGACCTTTTTCCCTGACCTTTTTCCCTGACCTTTTTACCTGACCTTTTTACCTGATATTTTTCCTGACCTTTTTCCCTGACCTTTTTCCCTGACCTTTTTCCCTGACCTTTTCCCTGAGTTTATTTTTCCCTGACCTTTTTCCCTTTTTTCCTGACCTTTTTCCCTGACCTTTTTCCCTGACATTTTTTCCCTGACCTTTTTATCTGACCCTTTTCCCTGACATTTTTCCCTGACCTTTTTCCCCGACCTTTTGTGAGCAAAATTTTAACATTGCCAATTTTTGTAAACATATGGTCACATTTTGATATTTTGTCATGTTTACATTCATTATTTACAAAAGAATGTATGAGAGTATCTTAATTTAGCTTAATCAGTCATTTTTTTCAGTGATTCATTGTGATTCTGGCAAGGCTGCACATCTGGTTGAGGGTACACAGCATTTACGTTTATTTTTCACCCACGGTAAAATAAACAGTTTTTAATAACAGCAATACATAATACCCAACCTCTGTGGTTGCAGAATGATTGCATGTGCATATATCAGATGAGAATGCAATTATAGCTAGAATAAATACTTTGCATGATCATGTTCCTTGTATAACAATCTGGGTCTCCTCCCTGCTCCCTATACTCTCTTCTCTCTCTCCCCCTCCATCTCACTTCACTCTCCCCCTCTGTCCCGTCTCTCTCTTTCCCTCTCTCTATTTATCTCTCTTTGTCTCTCTCTCTCAATTTATTTATGTTTGTCTCTTTTCTTAGAGATCTCAAGAACTTTCACACAAAACAGTTACGTAAATCGTTAAGATGAACTTATCTAAAGTCAATGGTATGTCCACATCTCTCCTCCTGTCTCCCTTCATTGAGTCACGTTTCAACACATGCTGTCCATTTACATCCTGTGGTTGATACTGCTTCCTATTTAGTCAACAGCATCCTGGGTCTCCCCACCAATGTCTACATCCTGTGGTTGATACTGTCCATGTACTGCTTCCTATTTAGTCAACAGCATCCTGGGTCTCCCCACCAATGTCTACATCCTGTGGTTGATACTGTCCATTTACTGCTTCCTATTTAGTCAACAGCATCCTGGGTCTCCCCACCAATGTCTACATCCTGTGGTTGATACTGTCCATTTACTGCTTCCTATTTAGTCAACAGCATCCTGGGTCTCCCCACCAATGTCTACATCCTGTGGTTGATACTGACTGGAGCGGGAGGGAAGATGGCCTCAGAGTTCTTCTCTCTCAACCTGACCGTGTTCCAGATCCTCTTCTGCCTCTTAAATGCCTTCAGCATAGCTGACCTCTACGTCCAGTCTGATTTTGTCAACAAAGTCTGATTTTGCCTATGGGTTCATTTTCTCTAGTCGTCCCCTGTTCCAGTGCTGCATCTGTTTAGGAGCGCTACCTGGCGGTGGTCCACCCTGTGGTCTTCCTGAAGTACAAACCCCTGAGATACAGGGTGGGGTGTTGTAGTGTTGTCTGGCTGATGGTTCTTGGGTCCTGCTGTCTATGTGTTTTTGATAACTTTTTACACCAGTGTTCGTCTACTCTTTCTTTGCCCAGTCAATTATAATTTTTTTGATGTCATTCTGCTGCCTCTCAGTTCTCTGGGCTCTGAAACGTCAGGGCCGGGGATGGGGACAGGGAGGGGACAAACAGCATGAAGATGAAGGCCTTTAAGATCATTTTGATTATCCTGGTTTATGCTGTGGTGTCTCAACTCCCAGTGGCGATGATGGCACTGACTCAAAGTTACGTTGGACACATGGTGTTTTTTTTTCAGTCATGTCCATTTGTTTCTGCATCAGTATCATCTCTGGGTTTGTTCAGCCCCTCCTCTACCTCCACAGGGTTGGAAAGCTGCCCTGTATCACAGGTCTCTAAGACAAAAAGTCTAATCTCTTCAACCAATTAGTGCCTTAAAAACATAGTATATTTGATTGTATTTATGTTCTATGTTTATCCCTAATCATTTGAGATTTTAAATGTTAGATTTTTTCCTCATGTATTTAATTGTTTTTAAAGTCATGATGTTTAACTATATTTCCAATGTAATCAGTAGCCTTGGAAGTGATGGTTTGATTTGGTTTTGATAGTATTGGGTCTGCAGTATAAATTATTTACCCACATAGAGTGTAAACCAGTAAAAGAACTTCTCAAATCGTATATATTTAGCAAGAAAATTGTGATATTTTCTCCTGGAATCAATCTGATCATGCTTAAAGGTAGCGGTAGCGTGTTTGCAGAGATGGCATTCAAGGTAAACGCTGCCTTTAAAATGATCTTTAAATGTCAAGAGTGATATAGCATGGTTTCGTATTGAATCCTTGCCATGATGGACTTCTGACCTGGTGTCATTTTGTTTTAATATATGTGTGATGTTTTATTGGCAGAGAGACAGATCAATGCAGAAACAGACTGGCACCAAACATTTGCATGTGTTTTGTCTTGAAATGATGGATGATGATTGTGCTTGAAAGTTACTATGAAGATGTTGTTGGGTTGATTAGATTAAATTCATTCTTAATAAGGATCTCCCTGTCTCAGTCAGTATTAAAGGTGGAGACATGGACAGGGGTTGATACTAAACAGGAGGACTCACTGTCTCAGTCAGTATTAAAGGTGGAGACAGGGACAGGGTTGATACTAAACAGGAGGACTCACTGTCTCAGTCAGTATTAAAGGTGGAGACAGGGACAGGGTTGATACTAAACAGGAGGACTCACTGTCTCAGTCAGTATTAAAGGTGGAGACATGGACAGGGGTCGATACTAAACAGGAGGACTCACTGTCTCAGTGGTATTAAAGGTGGAGACATGGACAGGGTTGATACTAAACAGGAGGACTCACTGTCTCAGTTAGTATTAAAGGTGGAGACATGGACAAGGGTCGATACTAACAGGAGGACTCACTGTCTCAATCAGTATTAAATGTGAGACATGGACAGGGTCGATACTAAACAGGAGGACTCACTGTCTCAGTCAGTATTAAATGTGGAGACATGGACAGGGTTGATACTAAACAGGAGGACTCACTGTCTCAGTGAGTATAAAGGTGGAGACATGGACAAAGGGTCGATACTAAACAGGAGGACTCACTGTCTCAGTCAGTATTAAAGGTGGAGACATGGACAGGGTTGATACTAAACAGGAGGACTCACTGTCTCAGTCAGAATTAAAGGTGGAGACATGGACAGGGTCGATACTAAACAGGAGGACTCACTGTCTCAGTCAGTATTAAAGGTGGAGACATGGACAGGTTGAGAGGAGGCTCAGCCAGGGGTATTTGGAAACAAGGGATGAAGGTTGAAGGATGGGTTCAAGCAGAGGTTCAAGAAGTGGACGAAGTGAATGTTGTCATAGAGGTTCAAGCCACAGAGAAGGAATCTCCAGTTTTAGGACGAAAGGAGCAAGTGGAGGAGCCTGAATCATCTTCATTACAGCCAGCATAAGTGAAGCAGAAGTGGAGAGGAAGTCACAGATCCAAACACAGATCAACCTGTAGGTCAGGGTGGAAATGAGGTCACAGAACCCAACACAGACTGAACTGGAGGTCAGGGTGGAAATGAGGTCACAGACACCAACACATACCAACCTGGAGGTCAGGGTGGAGATGAGGTCAAACACACTATCCCAGAGTCCACCGACACTGAAGAATGCTGTTAAATCAATGAGGAGACTAGGTTGTGTTCAGTAATGAAAAGCTTTGAAATGGAAAACAAATTATTGTTTCAAGGTAGTCCCTCCCTCATTTGGTCCATTCTTCCATGTGTTGCCTATTGAGCACAACCCTGATGAGGCCTTTATTCTGAGGCAACTAGCTTCTGCCTTTCCACAGGAGGAAATGCAACAGGCAAGCCAGCTCTTAGATTAGATTGGCCACCCGCTTCTCATTGATAAGTGATCAATGAATAGTAACCAGGTTTACATAAATTAGTGGTTATGGTTATTATAGATGAGTGGTTGTGGTGAGGTCACATAACCAACTGTATCTAGTTAAGTTGTAAACATGGTAACCGATAGATGGCTAGATGTTAAATAGTGGAAGATATATTAACCACTATATGGCCTAATCAAATCAAAGGGTGGAAACAGAGGTCAAATGTTATTGGTCACATACACATATTTAGCAGATGGTGTAGCAGAAATGCCTGTTTTCCTAGCTCCAACAGTGCAGTACTATCTAACAAATCACAACAATACCAACAAATCTAAAAGTAAAAGAGTGAAATTAAAAATATATAAATATTAGGACGAGCAACGTCGGAGTGGCATTGACTAAAATACAGTAGAATACAGTACAGACATATGAAATAAGTCAAATGGTATTTAAACATTATTAAAGTGACTGGTGTTCCATTATGAAAGTGACCAGTGATTCCATCTCTGTGTACATAGGGCAGCAGCCTCTTCGGTGCAGGGTTGAGTAATGGGGTGAAGACTGTTGATGTTAAACAGCTGTAGCTATAGTAACCACTAGATGGCTATGTGTTAAACAGTGGTAGCAATGGTAACCACCCGATAGCTAGATGTTAAACAGTGGTAGCTATGGTGAACACTAGATGGTAAGATGTTAAACTTTGGTAGAGGAAAACTCAGCCATGGCAGGTAAATCAATGGGGGTAGCAAGCTCACGTTAGCCTAAGTACCCATCTGTTTGTGCTCTTATTCAACTCTTAGTAAACTGCCTGTTACTCAGGGCCAGAAGCTAGGATATGCATTTGGATAGAAAACACTCTAAAGTTTCTAAAACTGTTAAAATTATGTCTGTGGGTATAACAGAACTGATATGGCAGGCGAAACTCCGAGGACAAACCATCCCCCCAAAAATTCAGCCTACCACTGTTTTCAATGGCTGTCACTTTTATTATAAGGTGAAATCCTCCCAGATTGCAGTTCCTAGGGCTTCCACTAGATTTCAACAGTCCTTAGAAAGAGTTTCACTGTTTTTGGAAAAATTAGCCAGGATATTCTAGTTTTTCTAGGTGGCTCCCATTTGGCTGTAGTGTTTCCAAGCGGGTGAATGAGAGCACGTTCTTTGGTATTTTTCTCCGGTAAAGACTATAACGATTCTCTGTCTTAAATTGTTTTGCTTATTTACGTATTAGGGTACCTAAGGTTTGATTATAAACGTTGTTTGACTTGTTTGTAAAAGTTTATTAGTAACGTTTGGGATTAATTTTGTATACATTTTGATGGAGGGAAACTGGGTGGATTATTGACAGAAGCGTGCCAGCTAAACTGAGTTTTTATGGATATAAAGTTTGAAGAAATGACAAAGTCTCTCTCAGTATGAATTTCCACAACATTGTTTACATAGGTCCCATAGTCTAATCAAATGTCTTTGTATATTTGAACCTGGTTTTGTTTCTGGTCTGTTTGATCAGTACCAGGCATGGAGTGACTGGTCCCCGTGGAGGCTTTTTCTGTAAGTTTTGTTCTAAGTTCTATATTGGAACTGAGAAGGCCAAGAAGAACCGCTGCAGGAGCCTCAAACACCATCAGAACCTGTATGGGAGGATCCCAAACAACCAATCAGCCACAACACTGACAATAAACAGCCTATCAGCAAGAACATTTTGACAATCAAAGGTGGGGCAGATTCCATTTCAATTTCATTAGTAAACCGAATTGGAATTTATGTTTGCTTCCTGATTTCAAATGGATTTGCAAGTAAGTATGATACTCATGAGTTTGTTCTTTTTGTCTTTTTATTCTTCTGCAGATATCCCTGGACAAGTGGAGAGCGGAGAACGACTGAAGGTCCATGAGCTCCATGGCCAGGCTGAAGAGTTAAATAATGGCTCACTGACTGGCTACTTCCCAACCACTGACTGTCACGTCTAGTCCCGCTCCTCCCATCAGGCGTTCGGTGTTGCTGGTTTACGAACCACCGGTCCTGGGAACCAACATTACGCGCACCAGGCTTTCATCATTACGTGCACCTGTGCTTCATCATTAAGAGCACCTGGAATCCACTACCTCGCTATTATCTTCCTTTTATTTGACATTCCATTAGGTTCCTTCCCCAGGCAGGAATGTTTCTGTTGTTCATGTCCAGATTCTACTCCTACGTTGTATCGGTCCATGTTATTTGTTATATTAAACTTACCACCTGTTTCTCTACTCCCAGTGTCTACGTTACACTGACTGATTCATTCCTGTCTTTTAACTCTTCCTCCTAATGTCCCACTTCCTTGTTTTTGCTTTTCTTGCAGATGGGTCCAGAAACACTTTACATGATCATGTTGCTTGTATAACATCCCCTCCCCCATCTCCCTCCCCCCATTTCTCTTCCCCCCCTCCCTCTCCCCTTCCCCCTCTTTCTCCTTTCTTCTCCCCTTCCCCCTCCCTTTCTCATCTCTCTCTTCCCCCTCCCTTTCTCCTCTCCTTCCCCCTCCCTTTCTCATCTCTTCCCCTCCCTTTCTCCTCTTCCCCCCTCCCTTTCTCATCTCTTCCCCTCCCTTTCTCATCTCTCTTCCCCCTCCCTTTCTCATCTCTTCCCCTCCTTTCTCTCTCTCCCCCCTCCCCTCATCTCTTTCCCTTTCATCTCTCCTCCCCCTCTCCTCTCTCCTCTCTTCCCCCTCCCTTTCTCATCTCTTCCCCTCCCTTTTCATCTCCCTCCCTTTCTCCTTCCCCTCCCTTCTTCTCTCTCCCCCTCCCTCTCTCCTCTCTCTCCCCTCCCTCTTCCCCTCCCTTTCTCATCTCTTCCCCTCCCCTTTCTCCTCTTCCCCTCTCTCATCTCTTCCCCCTCCCTCTCTCCATCTCTTCCCCTCCCTTTCCCCTTCCCCTCCCCCTTTCTCCTCTCTCCCCCTCCTCCTCCTCTCCCTTCTCATCTCTTCCCCCTCCCTTTCTCATCTCTCCCCCCTCCCTCTCTCTCTCCCCCTCCCTTTCATCTCCTCCCCTCTCTCCTCTCTTCCCCCTCCCTCTCTCCTCTCTTCCCCTCCCTTCTCCCTTCCCTTTCTCATCTCTTCCCTCCTCCCTTTCTCATCTCTTCCCCCTCCCTCTCCTCTCTTCCTCCCTTTCTCATCTCCCCCTCCCTCTCCTCTCTTCCCCCTTTCCCTCTTCTCCCTCTCCTCCCCCTCCCTCTTCTCCTCTCTTCCTCCTCCCTCTCTCCCCTCTCTTCCTTCCTCCCTCTCTCCTCTCTTCCCCCTCCCTTTCTCATCTCTTCCTCCTCTCTCCCTCTCTTCCCCCCTCCCTTTCATCCTCCTCCCTTCCTCCTCCCTCTCTCCCTCTCTTCCTCCCTTTCTCATCTCTTCCCTCCTCCCTCTCCTCTCTTCCCCTCTCCTCCTTCCCTCCTCTTCTCTCCTTCTTCCCCTCCCCTCCTCCTCTTCCCCTCCTCTCTCATCTCTTCCCCTCCCTTTCTCATCTCTTCCCCCTCCCTTTCTCATCTCTTCCCCCTCCCTTTCTCATCCTTCCCCTCCCTTTCCATCTCTTCCCCCTCCCCTCTCTCTTCCCCTCCCTTTCTCCTCTCTTCCCTCCTCTCTCCTCTCTCTTCCCCCTCCCTCTCTCATCTCCCTCCCTCTCCCTTCCCTCCCTTCTCCTCCTTCCCCTCCCTCCCTCCTCCCTTTCCCTCATCTCTCCCCCCTTTCTCCTCTCTTCCCCCTCCTCCTCTTTCCTTCCATTCATCACTTCCTCCTCCTTCCTTCCATTCATTCTTTTTCTCTCTCGCTGATAGAGATATTTTCCCATGATACAGAAAAGAAGTGACCCAAGAACGATATTAATATATACACCAGTGTACAGTGAAAATAAAATATTGATTTATTCAATTGACTCATGCAGAATCCTTCTGATTTGAATACAGATTATTCAGCAGTGTGGTTTCCCCTCGGCCTCCTTCGTAACAAGGGAAATGTACTGATTTCCATGTTCAACTCAGGCATGAACCATTATCTTCCCCCCAGCAATAGCTGCTGTGCAAAAACAGCTAACCTGTTAACAAGGAAAGTATTAGGTGAATGGTTCTGCTTTTCTTAGTCAACACTGTGTTGCTTTTCTCTGTGTTCTGGAACGTAGTGCTCTCTTTCATTTTTGATCATTGATTTCACCTGCATTCATTTCTTATCTGGTCTCATCAGCTCCCTATTTAGTTCATTTTTTTCTGTTTGTATGGTTGTTGGGTATTGTTTGCTTTTGACTGCCTACCTGGGTTGACCATTGCCTGCAGGTGACCACGATTCCAGCCTTCTGTGAAGGCGCAATAAACATCTGCCGCGCTCTGCGTGTGAATCTCCACCTATTTCTCCCGGAGTATTCATTACGTAAGTCTTGGCTTGAGTTAATATGTCTTGCTCTTTGATGTACAGCAGCCATTTCAGATCTACTGTATACATTTCAATGACTCAATACCTCACTGCAACAGTTGATTTCTGTAAAAGGGAATTCTCAGTCAAAATAAATAATAATAATAATACATGTATTGATAATAAATAATGGAATACGCAACATTATTCCATTATTGAATCCATAAAGTGCTTACATTACAAAAAGATTCTCAACAACTCTATTTACCTAAATGATTCCTTGACTTCTGTGACACACCCAGAGTTTTACCTCACAGCTCCAGGCATTTGCATCAGCAGCCTCAGCTGCTGGCCGTGTTTGTTTCTCCCTGTAGCTCGGCCACTTTGACTGTCTAATGAGACCACATTTGGAGCAGCACTGACCTTGGTTGTCTCCTAAATGGCACCATATTCACTATTTAGTACACTCATTTTGACCAGGACCCAAAGTGCTCTGATTGAAAACAGTGAACTGTATAGGGAATAGGGTATCAATTGGGACATCACTGTTTTTACCTTCAAACATAGACCTAAACTAAACCAAAGGAACATAATCACATATATTCAAATCACTTTTCAGAATTGCCTTGTCATTAGGAATGATAATGAAAACATTTAAACATGTTGTTTATCCTTTGATATGAATGGTTGTAATGCATCAATCACATTACTGAACCATAACGTAGACAGTATTATAAGAGATAAGATATCAAAGATCACGTCATTGTTTTCTATTAGTCTTTAGTCTCATTCTACCGTATATGCTAACAAAATATAACTCTCTCAAGTTCTGTTAATTCCCAATATATTCTTATTAACTGTATACTTTGCTTTTTATACTATGATCATGACTTTGAATATCACTCCCTCAGCATGATGATAGATCCTGACCCAATACAAAACTTAGGGGTAGCGCACATCATTATTTAGGGAAAAGGTAGTAAACAAAATCCTTTCCAGGATAGGGTAGTATACTACAACCTTTAGGGGATAGGGTAGTATACTACATCCTTTAGGGAATAGGGTAGTATACTACAACCTTTAGGGAATAGGGTAGTATACTACAACCTTTAGGGGATAGGGTAGTATACTACATCCTTTAGGGGATAGGGTAGTATACTACAACCTTTAGGGGATAGGGTAGTATACTACATCCTTTAGGGGATAGGGTAGTATACTACATCCTTTAGGGAATAGGGTAGTATACTACAACCTTTAGGGGATAGGGTAGTATACTACATCCTTTAGGGGATAGGGTAGTATACTACAACCTTTAGGGGATAGGGTAGTATACTACATCCTTTAGGGGATAGGGTAGTATACTACATCCTTTAGGGAATTGGGTAGTATACTACCACCTTTAGGGGATAGGGTAGTATACTACAACCTTTAGGGATAGGGTAGTATACTACAACCTTTAGGGGATAGGGTAGTATACTACAACCTTTAGGGGATAGGGGGTAGTATACTACATCCTTTAGGGAATAGGGTAGTATACTACAACCTTTAGGGGATAGGGTAGTATACTACAACCTTTAGGGGATAGGGTAGTATACTACATCCTTTAGGGGATAGGGTAGTATACTACAACCTTTAGGGGATAGGGTAGTATACTACATCCTTTAGGGGATAGGGTAGTATACTACAACCTTTAGGGGATAGGGTAGTATACTACATCCTTTAGGGGTAGGGGTAGTATACTACAACCTTTAGGGGATAGGGTAGAATACTACATCCTTTAGGGGATAGGGTAGTATACTACAACCTTTAGGGGATAGGTAGTATACTACATCCTTTAGGGGATAGGGTAGTATACTACATCCTTTAGGGGATAGGGTAGTATACTACAACCTTAGGGGGATAGGTAGTAAACTACAACCTTTAGGGGATAGGGTAGTATACTACAACCTTTAGGGGATAGGGTAGTATACTACATCCTTTAGGGATAGGGTAGTATACTACATCCTTTAGGGGATAGGGTAGTATACTACATCCTTTAGGGATAGGGTAGTATACTACATCCTTTAGGGGGATAGGGTAGTATACTACATCCTTTAGGGAATAGGGTAGTATACTACAACCTTTAGGGGATAGGGTAGTATACTACATCCTTTAGGGGATAGGGTAGTATACTACAACCTTTAGGGGATAGGGTAGTATACTACATCCTTTAGGGGATAGGGTAGTATACTACATCCTTTAGGGAATAGGGTAGTATACTACCACCTTTAGGGATAGGGTAGTATACTACAACCTTTAGGGGATAGGGTAGTATACTACAACCTTTAGGGGATAGGGTAGTATACTACAACCTTTAGGGGATAGGGTAGTATACTACATCCTTTAGGGAATAGGGTAGTATACTACCACCTTTAGGGGATAGGGTAGTATACTACAACCTTTAGGGGATAGGGTAGTATACTACAACCTTTAGGGGATAGGGTAGTATACTACAACCTTTAGGGGATAGGGGATAGGGTAGTATACTACAACCTTTAGGGGATAGGGTAGTATACTACATCCTTTAGGGGATAGGGTAGTATACTACATCCTTTAGGGGATAGGGTAGTATACTACAACCTTTAGGGGATAGGGTAGTATACTACATCCTTTAGGGGGTAGGGTAGTACACTACAACCTTTAGGGGATAGGGTAGTATACTACATCCTTTAGGGGATAGGGTAGAATACTACATCCTTTAGGGGATAGGGTAGTATACTACAACCTTTAGGGGATAGGGTAGTATACTACATCCTTTAGGGGATAGGGTAGTATACTACATCCTTTAGGGGATAGGGTAGTATACTACAACCTTTAGGGGATAGGGTAGTAAACTACAACCTTTAGGGGATAGGGTAGTATACTACAACCTTTAGGGGATAGGGTAGTATACTACATCCTTTAGGGGATAGGGTAGTATACTACATCCTTTAGGGGATAGGGTAGTATACTACATCCTTTAGGGGATAGGGTAGTATACTACAACCTTTAGGGGATAGGGCACCCCTTTAAACATTCAACCTCCAGCTGCGTAGCCCCTCTAGCATCAGGGTCAGCACACTCTCAAATGTTGTTTTTTGCCATCATTGTAAGCCTGCCACACACACACTATACGATACATTTATTAAACATTAGAATGAGTGTGTGACAAAGAGCTCTTATAGGGCCAGGGCACAAATAATAATATAATAATAATCAATAATTTTGCTCTTTATTTAATCATCTTACATATTTTATACGTATCTTATTTGTTCATAGAACATGGTGAATAACTCACCACAGGTTAATGAGAAGGCTGTGCTTGAAAGGATGCACATAACTCTGCAATGTTGGGTTGTATTGGAGAGTCTCAGTCTTAAATCATCTACACACAGTCTGTGCCTGTATTTAGTGTTCATGCTAGTGAGGGCCGAGAATCCACTCTCACATAGGTATGTGGATGCAAAGGACATCGGTGTCTTAACAGCACAATTTGCCAAGGCAGGATATTCTGAGCACAGCCCTATCCAGAAAGCTGGAAGTGGCTTCTGATTAAATACATTTTCACAGAACCACTTGTGGCAATTGCGATGAGGCTCTTTTGTTTAGATATAGGAGAGTGCACTGGAGGCAGGGCATGAAAGGGATAAGGAATCCAGTTGTTGGTGTCATCCGTATCAGGAAAGTACCTGCGTAATTGTGCACCCAAATCACTCAGGTTCTTCGCTTTATCACATTTGACATTGTCCATAAGCTTGAGTTCATTTGCACACTAAAAAACCATACAATGATGGAAAAACCTGTGTGTTGTCCTTCTTAATGCAGACAGAGAAGAGCTCCAACTTCTTAATCATAGCTGCACTTTGAATAAAGTTGCGGAGAGTCCCACTAATCCTAGATGAAGATCATTCAGGTGAGAAACAACAGATAGTCGTGTGAGAAACTCGTCATCATCAAGCGGTCAGACATGTGGAAATGATGGTCAGTAAAGAAAACTTTAAGCTTGTCTCTCAATTTTAAAAACATGTCAATAATTTGCCCCTTCATAACCAGTGCACTTCTTCATGTTGTAAAAGTGTCACATGGTCGCTGCCCATATCATTGCATAGTGCAGAAAATACACAATATTTCAGGGGCCTTGCTTGAACAAAGTAAACCTTTTTCACTATTCTGTCCAAAACGTCTTTCAAGCTGTCAGGAAACCACTTTAGAGTTTCTCAGTTGGAGCTGCAGTGACCCAAGTGGCGGTGGAGCTGCAGTGACCCAAGTGGCGGTGGAGCTGCAGTGACCCAAGTGGCGGTGGAGCTGCAGTTACCCAAGTGGCGGTGGAGCTGCAGTGTACCCAAGTGGCGGTGGAGCTGCAGTGTACCCAGTGGCGGTGGAGCTGCAGTGTGGCGGTGGAGCTGCAGTGGACCCAAGTGGCGGTGGAGCTGCAGTGTACCCAAGTGGCGGTGGAGCTGCAGTGTACCCAAGTGGCGGTGGAGCTGCAGTGACCCAAGTGGCGGTGGAGCTGCAGTGGACCCAAGTGGCGGTGGAGCTGCAGTGGACCCAAGTGGCGGTGGAGCTGCAGTGGACCCAAGTGGCGGTGGAGCTGCAGTGTACCCAAGTGGCGGTGGAGCTGCAGTGGACCCAAGTGGCGGTGGAGCTGCAGTGACCCAAGTGGCGGTGGAGCTGCAGTGGCGGACCCAAGTGGCGGTGGAGCTGCAGTGACCCAAGTGGCCTGCAGTGGCGGTGGAGCTGCAGTGTACCCAGTGGCGGTGGAGCGGTGGAGCTGCAGTGACCCAAGTGGCGGTGGAGCTGCAGTGTACCCAAGTGGCGGTGGAGCTGCAGTGACCCAAGTGGCGGTGGAGCTGCAGTGTACCCAAGTGGCGGTGGAGCTGCAGTGTACCCAAGTGGCGGTGGAGCTGCAGTGTACCCAAGTGGCGGTGGAGCTGCAGTGTACCCAAGTGGCGGTGGAGCTGCAGTGTACCCAAGTGGCGGTGGAGCTGCAGTGTGGAGCCCAAGTGGCGGTGGAGCTGCAGTGACCCAAGTGGCGGTGGAGCTGCAGTGTACCCAAGTGGCGGTGGAGCTGCAGTGTACCCAAGTGGCGGTGGGCTGCAGTGTACCCAAGTGGCGGTGGAGCTGCAGTGTACCCAAGTGGCGGTGGAGCTGCAGTGTACCCAAGTGGCGGTGGAGCTGCAGTGTACCCAAGTGGCGGTGGAGCTGCAGTGTACCCAAGTGGCGGTGGAGCTGCAGTGTACCCAAGTGGCGTGGAGTGGAGCTGCAGTGTACCCAAGTGGCGGTGGAGCTGCAGTGTACCCAAGTGGCGGTGGAGCTGCAGTGTACCCAAGTGGCGGTGGAGCTGCAGTGTACCCAAGTGGCGGTGGAGCTGCAGTGTACCCAAGTGGCGGTGGAGCTGCAGTGTACCCAAGTGGCGGTGGAGCTGCAGTGTACCCTGCAGTGGCGGTGGAGCTGCAGTGTACCCAAGTGGCGGTGGAGCTGCAGTGTACCCAAGTGGCGGTGGAGCTGCAGTGTACCCAAGTGGCGGTGGAGCTGCAGTGTACCCAAGTGGCGGTGGAGCTGCAGTGTACCCAAGTGGCGGTGGAGCTGCAGTGTACCCAAGTGGCGGTGGAGCTGCAGTGTACCCAAGTGGCGGTGGAGCAAGTGGCGGTGGAGCAGTGTACCCAAGTGGCGGTGGAGCTGCAGTGTACCCAAGTGGCGGTGGAGCTGCAGTGTACCCAAGTGGCGGTGGAGCTGCAGTGTACCCAAGTGGCGGTGGAGCTGCAGTGTACCCAAGTGGCGGTGGAGCTGCAGTGTACCCAAGTGGCGGTGGAGCTGCAGTGTACCCAAGTGGCGGTGGAGCTGCAGTGTACCCAAGTGGTGGAGCTGCAGTGTACCCAAGTGGCGGTGGAGCTGCAGTGTACCCAAGTGGCGGTGGAGCTGCACCCAAGTGGCGGTGGAGCTGCAGTACCCAAGTGGCGGTGGAGCTGCAGTGTACCCAAGTGGCGGTGGAGCTGCAGTGTACCCAAGTGGCGGTGGAGCTGCAGTGTACCCAAGTGGCGGTGGAGCTGCAGTGTACCCAAGTGGCGGTGGAGCTGCAGTGTGGCGGTGGAGCTGCAGTGTACCCAAGTGGCGGTGGAGCTGCAGTGTACCCAAGTGGCGGTGGAGCTGCACCCAAGTGGCGGTGGAGCTGCAGTGTACCCAAGTGGCGGTGGAGCTGCAGTGTACCCAAGTGGCGGTGGAGCTGCAGTGTACCCAAGTGGCGGTGGAGCTGCAGTGTACCCAAGTGGCGGTGGAGCTGCAGTGTACCCAAGTGGCGGTGGAGCTGCAGTGTACCCAAGTGGCGGTGGAGCTGCAGTGTACCCAAGTGGCGGTGGAGCTGCAGTGTACCCAAGTGGCGGTGGAGCTGCAGTGTACCCAAGTGGCGGTGGAGCTGCAGTGACCCAAGTGGCGGTGGAGCTGCAGTGTACCCAAGTGGCGGTGGAGCTGCAGTGTACCCAAGTGGCGGTGGAGCTGCAGTGACCCAAGTGGCGGTGGAGTGACCCAAGTGGCGGTGGAGCTGCAGTGTACCCAAGTGGCGGTGGAGCTGCAGTGTACCCAAGTGGCGGTGGAGCTGCAGTGTACCCAAGTGGCGGTGGAGCTGCAGTGTACCCAAGTGGCGGTGGAGCTGCAGTGTACCCAAGTGGCGGTGGAGCTGCAGTGTACCCAAGTGGCGGTGGAGCTGCAGTGTACCCAAGTGGCGGTGGAGCTGCAGTGTACCCAAGTGGCGGTGGAGCTGCAGTGTACCCAAGTGGCGGTGGAGCTGCAGTGTACCCAAGTGGCGGTGGAGCTGCAGTGTACCCAAGTGGCGGTGGAGCTGCAGTGTACCCAAGTGGCGGTGGAGCTGCAGTGTACCCAAGTGGCGGTGGAGCTGCAGTGTACCCAAGTGGCGGTGGAGCTGCAGTGTACCCAAGTGGCGGTGGAGCTGCAGTGACCCAAGTGGCGGTGGAGCTGCAGTGTACCCAAGTGGCGGTGGAGCTGCAGTGTACCCAAGTGGCGGTGGAGCTGCAGTGTACCCAAGTGGCGGTGGAGCTGCAGTGTACCCAAGTGGCGGTGGAGTACCCAAGTGGCGGTGGAGCTGCAGTGTACCCAAGTGGCGGTGGAGCTGCAGTGTACCCAAGTGTACCCAAGTGGCGGTGGAGCTGCAGTGTACCCAAGTGGCGGTGGAGCTGCAGTGCAGTGTGTACCCAAGTGGCGGTGGAGCTGCAGTGTACCCCGGTGGAGCTGCAGTGTACCCAAGTGGCGGTGGAGCTGCAGTGTACCCAAGTGGCGGTGGAGCTGCAGTGTACCCAAGTGGCGGTGGAGCTGCAGTGTACCCAAGTGGCGGTGGAGCTGCAGTGTACCCAAGTGGCGGTGGAGCTGCAGTGTACCCAGTGTGGAGCTGCAGTGTGGCGGTGGAGCTGCAGTGTACCCAAGTGGCGGTGGAGCTGCAGTGACCCAAGTGGCGGTGGAGCTGCAGTGACCCAAGTGGCGGTGGAGCTGAGTGTACCCAAGTGGCGGTGGAGCTGCAGTGTACCCAGTGGCGGTGGAGCTGCAGTGTACCCAAGTGGCGGTGGAGCTGCAGTGTACCCAAGTGGCGGTGGAGCTGCAGTGTACCCAAGTGGCGGTGGAGCTGCAGTGTACCCAAGTGGCGGTGGAGCTGCAGTGTACCCAAGTGGCGGTGGAGCTGCAGTGTACCCAAGTGGCGGTGGAGCTGGAGCTGCAGTGTACCCAAGTGGCGGTGGAGCTGCAGTGTACCCAAGTGGCGGTGGAGCTGCAGTGTACCCAAGTGGCGGTGGAGCTGCAGTGTACCCAAGTGGCGGTGGAGCTGCAGTGTACCCAAGTGGCGGTGGAGCTGCAGTGTACCCAAGTGGCGGTGGAGCTGCAGTGTACCCAAGTGGCGGTGGAGCTGCAGTGTACCCAAGTGGAGCTGCAGTGTACCCAAGTGGCGGTGGAGCTGCAGTGTACCCAAGTGTGCAAGTGGCGGTGGAGCTGCAGTGTACCCAAGTGGCGGTGGAGCTGCAGTGTACCCAAGTGGCGGTGGAGCTGCAGTGTACCCAAGTGGCGGTGGAGCTGCAGTGTACCCAAGTGGCGGTGGAGGAGTACCCTGGCGGTGGAGCTGCAGTGTACCCAAGTGGCGGTGGAGCTGCAGTGTACCCAAGTGGCGGTGGAGCTGCAGTGTACCCAAGTGGCGTGGGGGCAACTGCTTGCACGTGCGTTACCACTCCACTATGTCTCCCTGTCATGGCTTTTGCTCCATCAGTACAGATACCAAAATCAGCAGCAGCTACGTTTCAAATCAAATCAAATCAAATTTATTTATATAGCCCTTCGTACATCAGCTGATATCTCAAAGTGCTGTACAGAAGCCCAGCCTTAAACCCCAAACAGCAAGCAATGCAGGTGTAGAAGCACGGTGGCTAGGAAAAACTCCCTAGAAAGGCCAAAACCTAGGAAGAAACCTAGAGAGGAACCAGGCTATGTGGGGTGGCCAGTCCTCTTCTGGCTGTGCCGGGTGGAGATTATAACAGAACATGGCCAAGATGTTCCAATGTTCATAAATGACCAGCATGGTCGAATAATAATAAGGCAGAACAGTTGAAACTGGAGCAGCAGCACGGCCAGGTGGACTGGGGACAGCAAGGAGTCATCATGTCAGGTAATCCTGGGGCATGGTCCTAGGGCTCAGGTCCTCTGAGAGAGAGAAAGAAAGAGAATTAGAGAGAGCATATGTGGGGTGCCCAGTCCTCTTCTGGCTGTGCCGGGTGGAGATTATAACAGAACATGGCCAAGATGTTCAAATGTTCATAAATGACCAGCATGGTCAAATAATAATAAGGCAGAACAGTTGAAACTGGAGCAGCAGCACGGCCAGGTGGACTGGGGACAGCAAGGAGTCATCATGTCAGGTAGTCCTGGGGCATGGTCCTAGGGCTCAGGTCCTCCGAGAGAGAGAAAGAGAGAGAGAAGGAGAGAATTAGAGAACGTACACTCAGATTCACACAGGACACCGAATTGGACAGGAGAAGTACTCCAGATATAACAAACTGACCCAGCCCCCGACACATAAACTACTGCAGCATAAATACTGGAGGCTGAGACAAGAGGGGTCAGGAGACACTGTGGCCCCATCCGAGGACACCCCCGGACAGGTCCAAACAGGAAGGATATAACCCCACCCACTTTGCCAAAGCACAGCCCCCACACCACTAGAGGGATATCTTCAACCACCAACTTACCATCCTGAGACAAGGCTGAGTATAGCCCACAAAGATCTCCGCCATGGCACAACCCAAGGGGAGACGCCAACCCAGACAGGATGACCACATCAGTGAATCAACCCACTCAGGTGACGCACCCCTGACCTACAAACGGACTGTTTGTGGAATTCCCATGAGAGAGTAACGGTTAATGTGATTGGATATAAATTAATGATTAGGCTACCTGTAATTCACACTGTGTTGTTATTTCACTGAACACTAGATGGTTTCATTTTATGTTTGGCAGTGAAACGAGGCTACTCAGGCGCAAAAAAAACTCACCCAAATGCATTGCCCCGATGGAAAATAAAAATGGACTCTTTGAGAATGTAAAGAAATAAAATGTTAAAATATTGTATCTATACTACAAAAACTATCTGTGAATCACATCTTATTTGGCGTACCCCTGACGGCATTGCGCGTACCCCAGTTTGGGAAAACCTGCTTTAGGTGTAAGGGGATTAAACAACATCCTTTGGGGGACAGGGTAGTAAACAACATCATTTAGGGGATAGGGTAGTGTACTAAATAGAGGATAGTGTAGTGCACTACATAGGGGATAAGGTAGTAAACAACATCCTTTAGGGGATAGGGTAGTGCACTATGTAAGGGATAGGATACCATTTGGAAGTACAGAGAGTCACACTCACACACCACATGGGTGTGGCCTGTGGCTCTAGGATCACAATCTCAGTCTATGAACCATTCACACAGAGACCAGAGAGCTTTGCATCCAGGTATGTCATGTTGATTCTTTATGCTAGCGGGTATATATCAAATATAAAGGTGGGGAAATGCATGCCATAAATTAATAGCAATCCAATTAACTGCGATTGTTAATACATTTTAACAATGCTGTTGTTCATTAATCATTTGAATTCAACTGTTGAAATGAATTTCTTACTTCAGAGATTTCCATTGAATTGCATATTTATTTATTTCACCTTTATTTAACCAGGTAGGCTAGTTGAGAACAAGTTCTCATTTGCAACTGCGACCTGGCCAAGATAAAGCATAGCAGTGTGAACAGTCAACACAGAGTTACACATGGAGTAAACAATTAACAAGTCAATAACACAGTAGAAAAAAAGGGAGTCTATATACATTGTGTGCAAAAGGCATGAGGAGGTAGGCAAATAATTACAATTTTGCAGATTAACACTGGAGTGATAAATGATCAGATGGTCATGTACAGGTAGAGATATTGGTGTGCAAAAGTGCAGAAAAGTAAATAAATAAAAACAGTATGGGGATGAAGTAGGTAAAAATGGGTGGGCTATTTTAATTTTACCTTTATTTAACTAGGCAAGTCAGTTAAGAACAAATTCTAATTTTCAATGACAGCCTAGGAACAGTGGGTTAACTGCATGTTCAGTGGCAGAACGACAGATTTGTACCTTGTCAGCTTGGGGGTTTGAACTTGCAACCTTTCGGTTACTAGTCCAATGCTCTAACCACTAGGCTACCCTATGTACAGCTGCAGCGATTGGTTAGCTGCTCAGATAGCAGATGTTTGAAGTTGGTGAGGGAGATAAAAGTCTCCAACTTCAGCGATTTTTGCAATTCGTTCCAGTCACAGGCAGCAGAGATGGCATGTGTTGTGGAAAAACCTTGACTCTCACCTTGTGGTTCAGACATTGAAGTATGTTCTGTCTTCCCCCCCCCCTCTCTCTCTCTCTCTCTCCCTCTCTCTCTTTCCCTCTCTCTCTTATCCTCTCTGTCTCTCTCCCTCTCTCTCTTTCCTCTCTCTCTCTTATCCCCCTCTCTAATCTCTCTCTCCCTCTCTCTTATCTCTTCCTCTCTCTCTCTCTCCCTCTCTCTCCCTCTCCTTCCCTCTCTCTCTCTCCCACCCCTCTCCCCTCTCTCTTTCCCTCTCTCTCTCCTCTCTCTCTTTCCCTCTCTCTCTTTCCTCTCTCTCTCTTATCCTCTCTCTCTCTCCCTCTCTCTCTCTCCTCTCTCTCTCTCCCTCCTCTCTCTCTCTCCCTCTCTCTCTCTTCCCTCTCTCTCTCTTATCCTCTCTCTCTCCCTCTCTCTCTCTTATCCCTCTCTCTTTCTCTCTCTCTCTTCCCTCTCTCTCTCTCTCTCCCTCTCTCTCTCTTTATCTCTTTCCCTCTCTCTCTTATCCTCTCTCTCTCTCCTCTCTCTTTCCTCTCCTCTCTCTCTTATCCTCTCTCTCTCTCTCTCTCTCTCTCTCTCTCTCTCTCTCTCCCTCTCTCTCTCTCTCCTCTCTCTCTCTCTCCTCCCTCTCTCTCCCTCTCCTCTCTCTCTCTCTCTCTCTCTTTCCCCTCTCTCTTATCCTCTCTCTCTCGCAGGGCTGCATCTGTCGTACTGTGTTACTCTCTTTCAACCACATCATTACCATTGACTCAGTTCATCTCTTTTCTGAAGAAATGAATTTCACAGAAGTAAACTCCTCCTCTCTAAACCTCTCCCACACTGAAGATCTCAACTTTTACTGGGAATACTGTAAGGACCTAACCTCAGTATTCCTTGCCTGTGAACTCACAGCGTTGGCTCTTGCTTTCCCCATCCATGGCTACACTCTCTGGCTCATCACCGGCTCCGCCTCCATCGCCACGGAGATCTTCATTTTCAACATGGCCGTCCTAGAGATTGGCTGCAGTCTGTTAATCCCGCTAGTCGATGCTGTCTACCTCTTCACAACATATCCAAGCCACTTCAGAGTCATCGCCTACACCGCCTCTCTTCTCCTCTTCAGCCGTCCCGTGTTCCAGTGCTGCATCTGTGTGGAGCGCTACCTGGCGGTGGTCCACCCTGTGGTCTTCCTGAAGTACAAACCCTTAAGGTACAGGATAGGGTGGGCGGCCGGGGCCTGGGGGATCACGCTGATGTTCACCGGTACGGCTGTTTCCCTCTACGCACCTCAGTTCCCTATCCACTGCTTCCTCGCCTACACCCTGCTCTTCTTATTCGTCAATCTATTCTGCAGCCTCTCCATCCTCCGTGTCCTGAAGCGCCCAAAACTGGGGCAGGGAGAGATGGAGAGAAGAGGAGGAGGGGGAAACGAGAAAGAAGGAATGAATGCCATGAAGAAGAGAGCATTCATGATTGTCTCTGTCATCATGACCACGATGTTGATCAACAACATTCTCACAGCGGTCATTTACCTTCTGTGCGACTTCATCGCAGCCAAGATGTTCTGCCTGCTCGATTCCTTCAACATGTTACTCCTGATGTTATGTGGGTTGGTACAGCCCCTCTTCTACCTGCACAGGAGTAGGAAACTACCCTGCTGCCTCAGGGGCCAGTGAGTGAGAGGTGGCACAACCATAGAAGATGGCCGCTGGTCCACCCATCACAGACTATTGAGTTGATTGTGAATGTGCTTTCTAGTTATTATCTTTTGATAAAAACATATATATATATATCTCCCTATGTTGATTAATTTTTGCAAATGCAATCCATTTTCCATGTCAATTCAACTTAATCACAATGATTATGGGGGTTGAATTGACGTGGAAATAATGTTGATTCAAACCGTTTTTGCCCAGTGGACATGTAGTGGTTGAATACATACTTGACAATGCTAAACAGTGTGTGGAATTAAGAGATAATTCCTCGATACTGTAGGTAGTGAATATATGACTAGCAGATTGTGCATTGTTCAGAATGGCAGTCACACTAACCCTGCTTTGCCTAACCTTAACACTTAAGCAAACCGTAAGCCTAAACATAACCCCTAATCTTAGCCCTGAAGTTGACCAATTCTAACCTCTGGTCCTGTGTGGCTGAGTTGGTAGGGCAGTGAACCTGCAAGGGGGACCGGTATGAGAAAAAAGTATGTACTCACAACTGTAATCTGTCTGGAAAAGAGAATCTACTAAAATGTTAACTATGTCTTTTTTTCTGTTGTGTTTTTTTGACCACGTCACATGGTTAGGAAGTCTCCTATCCCAAGCTACTGTGTAGGTGCTGTCACTTAAGCCTTGTTCACATTGGAAATCAATTTTTTTTGCATATCTGATTTGAATCTGTTCTTTTCCTGCAGCAAAACACATAATTCACCCACGTTTCATAAAAATCGGGACAGTGTTGTCTGAGATATTGCGTGTGACTAACTCATGAACAGACGGAGACAGATCCATAGTCTCACCTCTGATACTGTGCCCCACAATGAAATCAATGTTTCGCCTCCACAATGAAAACAGAAAAAATAAAGAAATAAGCTTTAGAAAAAGGACAGAGCCTTCCACACAACCAATAGGAGCCCTCCACATGACCTCTCCAGTCAGTGCTGTGAGACAGAGAGCTTGAAGACAGCTTGGTAAGTAAGTAGGTTCTGTCTCATGACTGCTGGGTGTATCACTAACCATGATCAAAATAGGCTAGAGTAAACATGTAGTCCCCCACAAATGATGCAGTGCCCCCCGCCCCCATTGGACCAATCAGTGTGATTATGGAAATGAACGATCTCTATGAATCCTTTACCTAAATGTCATCAAACGAGCCCTGAGGTGTCTGGGACATCGCTTGTGACTAACATATGTTTAGCTGGTTGCTAATGCGTCTCCCTTTGGACCAGTAAGTGTCATTTTGTAAATGCCAGATGTAGGAGCCTGTTTTGGCCTGTTTGTGTGTTGTGTATTTTAGATGTCTGTCAAGGGTCACTTTTTACTTGTTTTGTACACTAGAGGGTACTATATGGGGCGGCAGGTAGCCTAGGGGTCCGAGCGAAAATCTGTCGTTCTGCCCTGAGCAAAGCAGTTAAACACACTGTTCCTAGGCCATCATTGTAAATAAGAATTTGTTATTAACTGCCTATTTAAATAAAGGTGGGAAAAAAACGAAATATGTTGGGGTCATAGGTCACTAGTCATGTTTGGATATAGGTAGCATAGGGGACCAGGAAAAGTTAGCACAAGTGAGAGGAGAGCACATACAGTTGTTACCGTATCACAGATACAGCTTATAGGATGCATCTGTCTGCACCTTTTCTATAGGAATGTGTTTTTTGAGCTGTTTATATCTATTTGTGCAATAAATGGGAACTTTTTGTGGGCGTGTTATGGACACCTCTCTCCTGTGCCAGTGGCTTTTCATAGGGAATTGTCACTACTACTACTGTCCATAGCAAGACACATCATTCACCCAAGTTTCATCAACATGGAGCCAGTGTTGTGTGAGGTATTGTGTGTGACTACGGGACATACGGAGACAGATCCCCCCCCCCCACACAGTATTTCATAGTGCGGGCAATGAAGTTATTGTGTTTCAATATATTCACCCTTGAAATCAATGGTCAGTTCCAGCTATAAATGTGTCATAAAACTTCCATTGAAAGCCTTTGAACAGACCACCATGTAAGTAGGTCTGAGAGTTTTCCCTGACCTTTTGACCTGACCTGGACTGGGACAACTCAATGCCCTATCCATCCATAACACATTCTACCAAGCAAAGCATATTCTCTTCAACCACGCTACACATGACTTACTGTTGTCATTGCCAGTGGAAAACATTTGCATGTCAGGTGTGGTCCATTAAATGAGGTGATGGACAGCATCAGTGTACAGATGGGTAGCAAAACACGGGTGTATAGTGGGGGTGGGTGAGCGTGTGATTGTAGGAGAGGGAGGTACATGTGCTTGGTACATCAATATGCTACTTGACATTCTTGGTTGAGGTCCTCATTTGGTATTAATTAGGAACTCCACTAGCTGATGCAAAAGCGTCAGCTACTCTTCCTGGGTTCCATGTCTTTGTACAATGTCCTTCATCAGGTTCTGTTGTTTTCTCACTATCCCATGTCTTTCTCAGTCATTGTTATCTGTGGATTTGTACCCCCTTTAAGATGACATGTTAAATCAGTCATAACTCCCCTTTTGACAGGGGAAAGGAAGCTTGTTTTTAGCAGCAGGGAGGGCCAATTGAATGCAAGCTTTAAAAATATATGTTAATGTATTTACATACAATCTGCCACTCCTATTGTCAGTGCTCTGGACAACATCTGAAATGGCATATAGTGTAAACATGTTGATCAGGGCCCTTATTCCTCTGGTGAAAGGTGGTATGTTTTGTAGGGAATATGGTGCCTTTTTGGATGCACCATGATTTACATCAGCAGGTTGACTTGACACAACGCTCAGGTGTGGCAGGGCAGGGCAGAGATTTGGATATTTAGTGTGAGGTCATCAGGTCCAGCACCTGTGACAGACACAACCCATCACACCTCAGAGGACAGAGACGCTGAATCAATAGGCTACAGGTGAGCAAATCAGATTTATTTTAATTTTATATATATATATATATGGACACATTTTGTTATTTTTGTCACTACAAATGACAATAGGTATTATCTACAAAGGTGATATATTCATTTAGCTTCATCTGGATTTTTGAGTTTTACATTTGAAACAGGTTTAATTTTACCCTATGGTTACAAAAATATTATATGTGACACAATTTTGAATTATTTCCTTCCTCTCTCTCTTCTCTTCTTCCCCCTCCTTCTCTCTTCTCTCTCTCCCTCCTTCTCTCTTCTCTCTCTCCCCTGTCTCTCTTCTCTCTCCTTTCTCCCTCTGTCCTTCCTTCCTTCTTCTCTTCTCTCTCCCTCTTCCCCCTCCTTCTCTCTTCTCTCTCCTTCCTTCTCTCTTCTCTTCTTCCCCCTCCTTCTCTCTTCTCTCTCCTTCCTTCTCTCTTCTCTTCTCCCCCTCCTTCTCTCTTCTCTCTCCCTCCTTCTCTCTTCTCTTCTCCCCCTCCTTCTCTCTTCTCTCTCCCTCCTTCTCTCTCTCTCTCCTTCCTTCTCTCTTTCTCTCTCCTTCTCTCTCCTTCTCTCTTCTCTCTCTCCTCCTTCTCTCTTCTCTTCTCCCCCCTCCTTCTCTCTTCTCTCTCCCTCCTTCTCTCTTCTCTTCTCCCCCCTCCTTCTCTCTCTCTCTCTCCCTCCTTCTCTCTTTCTCTCCCTCCCTCTCTTCTCTCTCCCTCCTTCTCTCTTCTCTCTCCCTCCTTCTCTCTTCTCTCTCCCTCCTTCTCTCTTCTCTTCTCCCCCTCCTTCTCTCTTCTCTCTCCCTCTTCTCTCTTCTCACTCCCTCCTTCTCTCTTCTCTTCTCCCTCTTCTCTCTTCTCTTCTCCCCCTCATTCTCTCTTCTCTCTCCCTCCTTCTCTCTTCTCTTCTCCCCCCTCCTTCTCTCTTCACTCACTCTGTCCTTTCTCCCTCTCCCTGTCTCTCTCTCTATCTCTCACACTCTCTTTGTCTCTCTCTATCACTCTCTCTTTCTCTCTCGCTATCTCTCACACTCTCTTTGTCTCTATCACTCTCTTTGTCTCTCTCTATCACTCTCTCTTTCTCTCTCTCTCACACTCTCTTTGTCTCTCTCTATCACTCTCTCTTTTCTCTCTCTCTCTCTCTCTCTCTTTCTCTCGCTCTCTCTCTCTCTCTTTCTCTCGCGCTCTCTTTGTCTCTATCTCCCTCACTCTCTCTTTCTCACTTGCTCTCTTTCTCTGTCACCTCCTTCCTTTCTCTCTCTCATTTTATTTCTGTTTGTCTCTTTTCTTAGAAATCTCAAGAACTTCGACAAATTACAGTTACATACATCGTTGAGATGAATTTATCAACAGTCGATGATACGTCCACATCTCTTCATATCTCCCTCATTGAGACACGTTTACAGGGTGTACATGTGACACATTTTGTCCCCATGCTTACTGCTTCCTTTTCAATCAACATCATCCTGGGTCTCCCCACCAATGTCTACATCCTGTGGCTGATACTGACTGGAGCAGGAAGGACGATGGCATCAGAGTTCTTCACTCTCAACCTGACCGTGTCTGAGATCCTCTTCTGCCTCTTGAATTCCATCAGCATAGCTGACCTCTACGTCCAGTCTGATTTTGTTGACAAAGTCTCTGATTTTGCCTATGGGTTCATTTTCACTGGCCGTCCCCTTTTCCAGTGCTGTATCTGTGTAGAGCGTTACCTGGCGGTGGTCCACCCTGTGGTCTTCCTGAAGTACAAACCCCTGAGATACAGGGTGGGGTGTTGTAGTGGTGTCTGGCTGATGGTTCTTGGGTCCTGCTGTCTATGTGTTTTTGAGAACTTTACACCAGTGTTCGTCTACTCTCTCTTTGGCCAGTCAATTATCTATTTTTTGCTGATGTCATTCTGCTGCCTCTCAGTTCTCTGGGCTCTGAAACGTCCAGGGCCGGGGGATGGGGACAGGGAGGGGACAAACAGCATTAAGATGAAGGCCTTTAAGATCATTTTGATTATCCTGGTTTATGCTGTGGTGTCTCAACTCCCAGTGGCGATGATGGCACTGACTCAAAGTTACGTTGGACACATGGTGTTTTTTTCAGTCATGTCCATTTGTTTCTGCATCAGTATCATCTCTGGGTTTGTTCAGCCCCTCCTCTACCTCCACAGGGTTGGAAAGCTGCCCTGTATCACAGGTCTCTAAGACATAAAGTCTAATCTCTTCAACCAATTAGTGCCTTAAAAACATATATGTGATTGTATTTATGTTCTATGTTTATAATCATGTGTTATTTTAAATGTGCGATTTTTTTCCCCCATTTGATTGTTTTACAATTCATGATGTTTGAATGTATTTCCAATGTAATCCTAGAAAGTGATGGTTTGATTCCCCTCCTGTAGATGTTTTGATAATATTGGGTCTGCTGTTTACGTACCCAAACAGAGTGTAAACCAGAACATCTCAAATCATCCATATTTAGCAAGAAAATTGTTTATCTGGAATCAATCTGATCAAGTTTATAGACAACGAGGCGTTTAATAAAGGTGTTGGTTCCATGTTTGCAGAGACGGCGTTCAAGGTAAACACTGCACATGTCGGTTCCATTGAAAATGACCTGGACATGTCAAGCGGATATGGCTCGGTTTTGTGTTGAATCCCGGCCATAATGGAGTTGTTTGTAAATAGACCTGGTGTCATTCTGTTTTAACCTTAGGCTGATGGTTTATTGGCAGAGAGACAGACCATTCAGCTGGATAACGCAGACAAAGGCTGGCACCAAACATTTATGTGTTTCTCTTGAAATGATAGATGATTGTTTTTGAAAGTTGCAATGTAGATATTGTTGGGTTGATGAGATTAAATACATTATTAATAAGGATCTCCTGTCTCTCTGTCTTCTTTAAAGATGAAAAATAAAGGATTTGTATGTATTTTATATTTATACAAAATAATAACAATAATTGCAATAACAAACGAACAAAATATTTCAATACACTTATCCTGAAATTCAACGATTGGGTCCCACTATTGTGGTGTCATAAAATAGTATGAAATAACATTGAATACTTCTGCATTGAGTACTATATTGTGTATCTGGGGCCTGGAGGTTTCCTTACTCATTAATCTGACCTGGTCTGGAAAAACATTTTACACAGCACAGCATATTCTCTTCAACCATACTGAAAATCACTTAGTGATGTCATACCCATTTGCATGTCAGGTGTGGTCCATCTAGTGAGATAATGGGCAGCATCAGTTTACAGACGGGAGCAACACAGGTGTCTTGGTGGGGGGGGTGTAAGCCTGACCCCAAGCCTGACCTTCAGACTGATACACCTTCAGGCAGCATCTCCTCTGCTGGCTCTACGGCTCCAACTGGTGGCACAAGCAGACTGTGGTAAATATGATCTCTGGTTGACAGGAGGACTCACTGTCTCAGTCAGGATCATCATATCATGTATATGTCAAAGACACTGAAGATTGTTGTTAAGTCAATATGCAACATATTTGCCTATGAGGAGACTGGGCTGTGTTCATTAACAAAAAAAATTGAAATGAAAATCAAATGAGTTTTTTGTCTCCTTTCAAATCAAATCAAAATTAAATCAAACTTTATTTGTCACGTGCGCCGAAGTGTAGACCTTAACATGAAGAACAGTGCAGTTCAGGAAGAGTTAAGAAAATGTTTTCCAAATAAACTAAATAAAAAAATTATAAAAAAGTAACACAATGAAAAAACAGTAACAAGGCTATAAACCGGGGGTACTGGTTATTCGAGGTCATTTGTAGATGTAGGTAGGGGTGAAGTGACGAGGCATAGATAATAAATAGCGAGTTGCAGCAGTGTGCAAAACAAATGGGGGGGGTCAATGTAAATAGTCAGGTGGTCATTTGATTATGGGGGGTCAATGTCAATGTAAATAGTCAGTCCTGTGGTCATTTGATTATGGGGGGGTCAATGTAAATAGTCCTGTGGTCATTTGATTATGGGGGGGGTCAATGTAAATAGTCAGGTGGTCATTTGATTATAGGGGGGTCAATGTAAATAGTCCTGTGGCCATTTGATTATTAATGTAAATAGTCAGTCTCATTTGATTTGGGGTAGAATACGTTGGCCAAGGAGCCTTTTGGTCCTAGACCTGGCACTCCGGAACATCTTGCCGTGCAGTAGCAGAGAAAACAGTCTATAACTTGGGTGATTGGAGTCTCTGAAAAATGTTGGGACTTTCCTCTGACACCGCCTATTATATAGGTCCTGGATGGCTGGAAGCTTGGCCCCAGGGATGTACTGGGCCGTTATGCACTACCTTCTGTTGCGCCTTACTGTCAGATGCTGAGCAGTTGCCATACCAGGTGGTGATGCAACTGGTCAGGATGCAGCTGTAGAACTTTTGGAGGATCTGGGGACCCATGACAAATCCTTTCAGTCTCCTGCCCTCTTCACAACTGTCTTGGTGTGTTTGGACAATGATACTTCATTGGTGATATACCAAAGATTGATTTCCCAAAGATTGGAAAGCTGCCACGGTCATCCCCCTCTTCAAAGGGGGTGACACTCTGGACCCAAACTGCTACAGACCTATTTCTATCCTACCCTGTCTTTCTAAGGTCTTTCAAAACCCTTAACAAGCAGATTACCGACCCTTTCGTATCCCACCATACCTTCTCCGCTATGCAATCTGGTTTCAGAGCTTGTCAGCCTTGGTTTCTCAAATGATTGCCTCGCCTGGTTTACCAACTACTTCTCTGATAGAGTTCAGTGTGTCAAATCGGAGGGCCTGTTGTCCGGACCTCTGGCAGTCTCTATGGGAGTGCCACAGGGTTCATCCTCGGGCCGACTCTCTTCTCTGTATACATCAATGATGTTGCTCTTGCTTCTGGTGATTCTCTGATACACCCCTATGCAGACGACACCATTCTGTATACTTCTCGCCCCTCTTTGGACACTGTGTTAACTATCCTCCAGACGAGCTTCAATGCCATACAACTCTCCTTCCATGACCTCCAACTGCTCTTAAACGCAAGTAAAACTAAATGCATGCTCTTCAACCGATCACTGCCCGCACCTGCCCGCCCATCCAGCATCACTACCCTGGACGTCTCTGACTTAGAATACGTGGACAACTACAAATACCTAGGTGTCTGGTTAGACTGTAAACTCTCCTTCCAGACTCAAGCATCTCCAATCCAAAATTAAATCTAGAATAGGCTTCCTATGTCGCAACAAAGCATCCTTCACTCATGCTGCCAAACATACCCTCGTAAAACTGACCATCCCACCTATCCTTGACTTCGGTGATGTCATCTATAAAATAGCCTCCAACACTCTACTCAACAAACTGGATGCAGTCTATCACAGTGCCATCCGTTTTGTCACCAAAACCAAACCCACTGGCTACAGGTTATCTACAAGTCCCTGCTAGGTAAAGCCCCGTCTTATCTCAGCTCACTGGTCACCATAGCAGCACCCACTCGTAGCACGCGCTCCAGCAGGTAAATCTCACTGGTCACCCCCAAAGCCAATTCCCCCTTTGGTCGACTTTCCTTCCAGTTCTCAGCCGCCAATGACTGGAATGAACTGCAAAAATCTCTGAAACTGGAAACACTTATCTCCCTCACCAGCTTTAAGCAACAGCTGTCAGAGCAGCTCACAGATTACTGCACCTGTACATTGCCCATCTATAAATTAGCCCAAACAACTATCTTTTCCCCTATTGTATATTTTTATTTTTTATTTTGCTCCTTTGCATCCCATTATTTCTATTTCTACATTGCACATTCTTCCACTGCAAATCTACCATTCCAGTGTTTTACTTGCTATATTGTATTTACTTTGCCACCATGGCCTTTTTTGCCTTTACCTCCCTTATCTCACCTCATATGCTCACATTGTATATAGACTTATTTTTCTACTGTATTATTGACTATGTTTTGTTTATTCCATGTGTAACTCTGTGTTGTTGTATGTGTCGAATTGCTACGCTTTATCTTGGCCAGGTCGCAGTTGCAAATGAGAACTTGTTCTCAACTAGCCTACCTGGTTAAATAAAGGTGAAATATAAAAATAAAAAAAAGATGTGGACACCAAGGAACATGAAACTCTCGACCCGCTCCACTACAGCCCCGTCGATGTTAACGGGGACCTGTTCAGCCCTCATTTTCCAGTCCATTCTTCCATTTGGTGCCTAATAAACACTACCCTGATGTACCCTTTATTCTGAGCTAACTTGCCATAGGATGAAAGACAACAGTCAAGCCAACTCTTATGTAGAAAAGTGATTTAAATATTGTAGCCGCAAACTGCATATGTATAGTAGTGGTTTGGATGGCCACCCGCCTTTTGTTGTTATGTGGTCAATGAATGGTCTCCTGGTTTACATAGTTTAGTGGTAATGGTCATTGTAGATGAGTGGCTGTAGTCATTGTAGATGAGTGGTAGTGGCGAGGTCACATAACCAACTGTATCTACGGAAGTTGTAAATATGGTAATGTAGGAATATTTTAAAGACAATACACAGCACACAGGAAGAGAAGTCAGTGGAGTACTAATGATCAATGGAAGTAGTGGTTTTTCTGTAATATCAATGGGTCAGAGACATGGGAAGATTTTCAGTCTGGGACTTATAGCTTCATGCAAGTTCTCATTGGTCCAAATTGTTTATACATTGAACCTGAAATAGTATACTTGATTCTGCCACCATCTCTTATGCCTGAAAAGAGCTTCAAGATATCTGGACAGCGATCACTCACATCGTACTGGAAGAACGTTTGTTTCTGTAACGAGTCGGACGGGAAGGATCTACTTCAGACACCTGACAAGGCTTTCAAGAGACAAAGATTTCGGGGCCTTAGTTCGGGGTGCCTTGTAAGGATCCGGTGGCAAGTGGGTAGTCTGCCTTTATCATCAGTCCTATTAGCCAATGTACAATCATTGGATGACAAAATATACAATCTACTATGATGTATGTCCTACTAACGGGACATTAAAAATGGTAATATCTAAAGTTTCACAGAGTCATGGCTGAACAACGACATGAAAAACATACAGCTATTGGGTTTAAAGTTGCATCGGCTAGATAGAACAGATGCCTCCGTTAAGACAAGGGGTGGGGGTCTGTGTATATTTGTAAACAACAGCTGGTGCACAAAATCTAATAGTAAGGAAGTCTCAAGGTTTTGCTCTCCTGAGGTAGACTATCTCATGATAAGCTGTAGAACACACTATTTACCAAGAGAATTTTCATATATATTCTTTGTAGTTGTCTATTTACCACCACAAACTGATGCTGGCACTAAGACCGCACTCAATGAGCTGTATACAGCCATGTGCAAACCGGAAAATGTTCATCCAGAGGCGGGGCTCCTAGTGGCCTGGGACTTTAATGCAGGGAAACTTAAATCTGTTTAACCTAATGTCTACCAGCATGTTAAATGTGCAACCAGAGGGGAAAAAAACTCTCAACAACCTTGACTCAACACACAGAGACGTGTACAATGGTCTCTCTCACCCTTCATTGGCTAATCTGACCATAATTATATCTTCCTGATTCCTGCTTGCAAGCAACAACTTAAGCAGGAAGCACCAGTGACATGGTCAATAAAGAAGTGGTCAGATGACGTAGATGCTAAGCTACAGGGTTGTTTTGCTAACACAGACTGGAGTATGTTCCGAGATTCTTCTGATGCATCAATGACGTCGTCCCCACAGTGACTGTACGTACATACCCCAACCAGAAGCCATGGATTACAGCAACATCCACACTGAGCTAAAGGGTATAGCTGATTCTTTCAAGAAGCGGGACTCTAACCCGGAAGCTTTTAAGAAATCCCACTATGTCCTATTTCACCCGCTCGGAAGCTCGTCGGATGTGGCAGGGTTTGCAAACTATTACAGACTACGAAGGGAAGCACAGCCACAAGCTGTCCAGTTACACAAGCCTACCAGACGAGCTAAGTTACACTTATGCTCACTTTGAGGCAAGCAAAACTGAAGCATGCATGAGAGCATCAGCTGTCCCAGACGACTGTGTGATCACACTCTCTGTAGCCAATGTGAGTAAGACCTTTAAACAGGTCATCATTCAGACGGATTACCAGGACGTGAACTCCAATCATGTGCTGACCAAATGGCAAGTGCCTTCATGGACATTTTCAACCTGTCCCCTGACTGAGTCTGTAATACCAACATGTTTCATGTAGACCACCATAGTCCCTGTGCCCAAGAACACTAAGGTAACCTGTCTAAATGATGACCGACCCGTAGCACTCATGTCTGTAGCCATGAAGTGCTTTGAAAAGCTGGTCATGGCTCACATCAGCACCATTATCCCAGAAACCCTAGACCCACTCCATTTTGTATATCGCCTCAACAGATCCACAGATGATGCAATCTTTATTGCACTCCATACTGCCCTTTCCCACCTGAACAAAAGGAACACCTATGTGAGAATGCTATTCATTGACTACAGCTCAGTGTTCAACACCTTAGTGCCCTCAAAGCTCATTACTAAGCTAAGATCCTTGGGACTAAACACCTCCCTCTTCAATTGGATTCTGGACTTCCTGACGGGCCGCCCCAGGTGGTAAGGGTAGGTAAGAACACATCCGCCATGCTGATCCTCAACACAGGGGCCTCTCAGGGGTGCTTGCTCAGTGCCTGTTCACTAATGACTTCATGGTCAGGCACAACTCCAACACCATCATTAAGTTTGCAGGTGACACAACAGGTTAGGCCTGATCATCATCAACGATGAGACAGCCTTTAGGGAGGAGGTCAGAGACCTGGCCGTGTGGTGCTATTATAACAACCTCTCCCTCAACGTGATCAAGGCAAAGGTGGTGATTGCGGACTACAGGAAAAGGAGGACGAGCACGCCCCCATTCTCATCGACGGGGCTGTAGTGGAGCAGGTTGAGAGTTTCAAGTTCCTTGGTGTACACATCACCAACAAGCTATCGTGGTCCAAACACACCAAGACGGTCATTAAGAGGGCACGGCAAAGCCTATTCCCCCTCAAGAGTCTGAAAAGGTTTGGCATGGGTCCTCAGATCCTCAAAAAGGCCTACAGCTGTACCATCGAGAGCATGGTTGCAGCACTGGTTGCATCATGCCTGGTATGGCAACTGCTAGGCCTCTGACCGCAAGGCATTACAGAGGGTAGTGCGTCCGACCCAGTACATCACTGGGGCTTGCTGCTGTTGTTTTTTTGTTGCTCTTTAATTCCTTTTTTTTTGTTATTTTAAATTTTTTACTTATATATTTTACTTAACACTTATTTTTCTTAAAACTGTGTTGTTGGTTAAGAGCTTGTAGGTAAACATTTGATTTGATTTGAAATACTTTGCATGTTGCCTCCTCTCCCCTCAATTTCTCTCCTCTCCAACCTCCCTCCTCTCTTCCCCCCCTCCCTCTCACTTCTCTCTCTCCCTCTCTCTCTCCTCCCCCTCCCCTTCCCCCTCCCCTCTTCCTCTTTTCCCCCTCCCTCCTCTCTCTCCCCTCTCTCCCTCTC
>NW_027009841.1:5000-38887 GCF_036934945.1 Oncorhynchus masou masou
GACAGTATCATAATGTCATTCCAAACAACACTTTATTCAGTCTATTCTATACACATACACACAGAAGGTCTATGTCACACACACACACACACACACACACACACACACACACACACACACAGTGTGCCTGGAGAGGTTGGGCATGAGTAGCCATGCTGGAAGAGAGCAGTCCCACTGGCATCAACACCTCTACTGTCTCTTCCCATTACTGGACACACACCCTGCCACATCTCACATTGAAGCTCCTAATCTCTCTCTCTACCACTCTCTCCCCTCTCTCTTCCTCTTTCTCACCCCCTCCCTCTTCCTCTTTCTCTCCCCCTCTCTCCTCTCACTCCTCCTCTAAAAGCTACATGATAATGGGATGGTCATGACTATTACATGACTGAGACCTTGTCCATAACTCAATTCTGTATTAGCCACACACACACACACACACACACACACACACACACACACACACACATCTCTGTATTAGCTCAGGCAGATGGTGAGAGAGACTCATCACCATGCACCTCTTAAAACCTCTCAGGGAAAATGCAGAGCGCCAAATTCAAATAAATTAATTAAATCACACATGCAAGATAGCAAATTAAAGCTACACATGTTTTGAATCCAGCCAACATGTCAGATTTCAAAAAGGCTTTTCGGCGAAAGCAAACAATGCTATCATCTGAGGATAGCACCTCCGTAAACAAAGAGAGAAAGCATATTTCAACCCTGCAGACGCAACACAATACGCAGAAATAAAAATATAATTCATGCCTTACTTTTGACAAGCTTTTTCTGTTGGCACTCCGATATGTCCCATGAACATCACAAATGGTCCTTTTGTTCGATTAATTCCGTCGATATATATCCAAAATGTCCATTTATTTGGCACGTTTGATCCAGAAAAACACCGGTTCCAACTTGCTCAACGTAACTACAAAATATCTCAAAAGTTACCTGTAAACTTTGCCAAAACATTTCAAACCACTTTTGTAATACAACTTTTGGTATTTTTTAATGTAAATAAATGATAAAATTGAAGACAGGATGATCTGTGTTCGATACAGGAAGAAAACAAACTGTAGCTAGCTTTCTGGTCACGCGCCTCTATCTAACAGTACACTTCAGGTGACCCTCGTTCAAGATGGCCGTACTTCTTCATTACACAAAGGAATAACCTCAACCAATTTCTAAAGACTGTTGACATCCAGTGGAAGCGACAGGAACCTCAAGAAGGTCCTTTAAAAATCTGGATTCCCAATTGAAAAGTGAGTGACCTCAAAAACAAATATCTGAATGGTTTGTCCTCCGGGTTTCGCCTGCTAAATAAGTTCTGTTATACTCACATACATGATTCAAACAGTTTTAGAAACTTCAGAGTGTTTTCCATCCACATCTACTAATAATATGCATATCTTATCTTCTGGGGATGAGTAGCAGGCAGTTGAATTTGGGCATGCATTTCATCCGGACATGAAAATACTGCCCCCTGTCACAGCCTACAGGTTTGTTCTCCTCTTCTGGGATTGAATACAACCGTTTCCTTCATCCAACATCAACATCTCTGTCTCCAGCTTTTATATTCTATACTTGGATCAGTTGGGGAAATCATTGAGGAAAGACTGATTGCTCACTTTCATTTGAATAATTTCTACAGATAAAAGCTGATATACAGACTGAAACTGTGGTAGGGTCTTATTTTTACATATACCTATACTGTATATTGTCGGGAATAGGTAGCTGTGTACATTCTCCTCCGCTCCTCGTCTCTCCTCTTCTCTCCTCTTCTCTCCTTTCCTCTCCCCTCCCTCTTGACTAGAAGTAGGTGCTGATGATAAATAGGAAAGACATATCAACCCTCAGACAGTCACTGTGTGAATCTATATCAACCCTCAGACAGTCACTGTGTGAATCCAGATCAACCCTCAGACAGTCACTGTGTGAATCTATATCAACCCTCAGACAGTCACTGTGTGAATCTATATCAACCCTCAGACAGTCACTGTGTGAATCTATATCAACCCTCAGACAGTCACTGTGTGAATCTATATCAACCCTCAGACAGTCACTGTGTGAATCTATATCAACCCTCAGACAGTCACTGTGTGAATCTATATCAACCCTCAGACAGTCACTGTGTGAATCTATATCAACCCTCAGACAGTCACTGTGTGAATCTATATCAACCCTCAGACAGTCACTGTGTGAATCTATATCAACCCTCAGACAGTCACTGTGTGAATCCATTTCAACCCTCAGACAGTCACTGTGTGAATCCATTTCAACCCTCAGACAGTCACTGTGTGAATCCAGATCAACCCTCAGACAGTCACTGTGTGAATCGATTTCAACCCTCAGACAGTCACTGTGTGAATCTATATCAACCCTCAGACAGTCACTGTGTGAATCCATTTCAACCCTCAGACAGTCACTGTGTGAATCCAGATCAACCCTCAGACAGTCACTGTGTGAATCCACTGGGTGAATCCATAGTGACATACAGTATACAGCTAGTGTGGTAGGATGAAGGCAGTATACAGCTAGTGTGGTAGGATGAAGGCAGTATAAAGCTAGTGTGGTAGGATGAAGGCAGTTGACAGCTAGTGTGGTAGGATGAAGGCAGTATAAAGCTAGTGTGGTAGGATGAAGGCAGTATACAGCTTGTGTGGTAGGATGAAGGCAGTATACGGCTCGTGTGGTAGGATGAAGGCAGTATACAGCTAGTGTGGTAGGATGAAGGCAGTATACAGCTAGTGTGGTAGGATGAAGGCAGTATACAGCTCGTGTGGTAGGATGAAGGCAGTATACAGCTGGCGTGATAGGATGAAGGCAGTATACAGCTTGTATGGTAGGATGAAGGCAGTATACAGCTAGTGTGGTAGGATGAAGGCAGTATAAAGCTAGTGTGGTAGGATGAAGGCAGTATACAGCTAGTGTGGTAGGATGAAGGCAGTATACAGCTCGTGTGGTAGGATGAAGGCAGTATACAGCTAGTGTGGTAGGATGAAGGCAGTAAACAGCTCGTGTGGTAGGATGAAGGCAGACACAAGCCATATCTGAAGAGTATGAAGTCTGTGCTTTTAAGACGTAATCTGCAGGATGACATTTTAACAAGGCTCTTTCCTCTATCGCAGGGCAAGATCCAGCCCGTTCAATCTGGCCTGCGGAGGTCGGAGTGTTTTGGATGAAATGTTTGGGATTTTGGCTTACAAAACACTCCAGGCCGCCCTTGAACATCCAAAATGTGAAAGTATGTAGAAATTATAATGAATCTAAACTTTTTCATGTATCTGCCCCTTTTTTCTGATGAGCAAATCGTTCAGGAAAAAACCTGTCCGGCCCACCGCTGAATTTTCAAATCCGATGTGGCCCTCGAGCCACAATTATTGCCCAGCGCTGATCTGTTGAGGAAGAGAGAGAATAAGAGAGGGGGAAGTGGAGAGAAAGAGAGGACTAGTCAGTGACAGACGGGTAGGGAGTTGGAAAGGGATCAAATAGCTGAAACAGAGATGGAAGATGCTGGAAATGTTCTGACATAATTACCTCTTTATGAAATCTATCTGACCACATCAAAGGTGTGTGTGTGTGTGTGTGTGTGTGTGTTCGAGTGTTCATGTTTGTGTGTTCATGTTCGTGTTCGTGACTGTGTGTGCGTGTTCAAACTGCAGCCAGAGAGACTATTTTGATCAAAGCAGTGGTTTAGTCACCGTTCTGTGAGTCGCACAGAGCAGAACGCTCACAGTAATTAACTAACGAGGACATGGAGCGTTTAAGTGTGTGTGTCTGTGTGTCTCCTAAGAGACATATACAGCTAGTGTGGTAGGATGAAACTCAACTCTGAAGAGTTTGACGTTGGTGCTTTAAAACTTAGTCTGCAGGATGACCTTTTAAGAAGACTGCCGCCAGTCTCTAGTGTTCCTCTCAAGGGCTGTCTCCACACACACACACACACACACATACACACACACACACACACACTAATTCAGCATCACCCGCTGTGTTTCAAGTCTCATTGTCATTTTAAGGATTATTGTCAGGCTTTATGAGAATAATGTAGATATTAATAATGTAGATATTATATCATCACACAGCTTCTGTAAAAGTTCATTACTGTATTGTAACTGTTATTATTCATCATTTCATAAGTTCTTCCATCTCCACCTTTTAAACCCAATTTACAGTGTCCTCATTTAACACCAGATAAAATGATACAATGGAAAACTAGTATCTGGGGTGAATAGTAATACGGTATCTTTATGTTTAAAGGAGGGTAGTTAAGTCAGAGGACTTGGTTTGAGCCCTAGAGGAGAGAAGAATGAAGAGAGAGAGGTGGGAGAGAGGAGAGAGAGAGGTGGGAGAGGATAGAGAGAGGAGAGAAGAGAGGATAGAGAGGAGAGAGAGGAGAGAGAGAGGCGGGAGAGAGGATAGAGAGAGGAGAGGAGAGGATAGAGAGGAGAAAGAGGCGGGAGAGGAGAGAGAGAGGCGGGAGAGAGGAGAGAGAGAGAGGTGGGAGAGAGGATGGAGAGAGGAGAGAAGAGAGGATAGAGAGGAGAGAGAGGAGAAAGAGGCGGGAGAGAGAGGATAGAGAGGATAGAGGAGAGAAGAGGATAGAGAGGAGAAAGAGGCGGGAGAGAGGATAGAGAGAGGAGAGAGGAGAGAAGAGAGGATAGAGAGGAGAAAGAGGCGGGAGAGGAGAGAGAGGATAGAGAGATGAGAGAGAGGCGGGAGAGGAGAGAGAGGCGGGAGAGGATAGAGAGATGAGAGAGAGGCGGGAGAGGATAGAGAGATGAGAGAGAGGCGGGAGAGGAGGGAGGGGATAGAGAGATGAGAGAGAGGAGGGAGAGGTGGGAGAGGAGAGAGAGGAGAGAGAGGGGAGAAGGGAGAGGCGGGAGAGAGGATAGAGAGAGGAGAGAGAGGAGAGAGAGGAGGCAGAGGAGAGAGGCGGGAGAGGAGGGAGAGTTGGGAGAGGAGAGAGAGAGAGGCGGGGAGGAGGGAGGGAGAGTTGAGAGAGGAGGAGAGAGGAGGGAGAGGAGAGAGAGGAGAGAGAGAGGAGGGAGAGGAGAGAGAGGAGGGAGAGGATAGAGAGGGAGAAAGAGGCGGGAGAGGGAGAGAGATGAGAGAGAGGCGGGAGAGGAGAGAGAGGCGGGAGAGGATAGAGAGATGAGAGAGAGGTGGGAGAGGAGGGAGAGGATAAAGAGATGAGAGAGGAGAGAGAGGAGGGAGAGTTGAGAGAGGCGGGAGAGGAGAGAGGGGAGGGAGAGGAGAGGGAGAGGAGAGAGAGGAGAGAGAGGAGGGAGAGGAGGGAGAGAGAGAGGAGGGAGAGGAGGGAGAGAGGGGAGAGAGGAGAGAGGAGAGAGAGAGAGAGAGAGAGAGGGAGATGAGAAAATGGAGGGAGAGGAGAGAGAGGAGGGAGAGAGAGGAGAGAGAGAGAGAGGAGAGAGAGAGGAGATAAAGGAGGGAGAGGAGAGAGAGGAGAGAGAGGAGGGAAAGGAGAGAGGAGGGAGAGAGAGAGGAGGGAGAGAGAGAGAGGGGAGAGAGAGAGGAGGGAGAGAGAGAGAGGATAGAGAGATGAGAGAGAGGAGAGAATGGAGGGAGAGGAGAGAGAGGAGAGAGAGGAGATAGAGGAGGGAAAGGAGAGAGAGGAGGGAGAGATGAGAGAGAGGAGAGAGAGGAGAGAGAGAGAGAGAGAGAGGAGAGAGAGAGAGAGGAGAGAGAGGAGGGAGAGGATAGAGAGATGAGAGAGGATAGAGGAGAGAGAGAGGAGGGAGAGGATAGAGAGGAGAGAGAGGAGAGAGAGGAGGGAGAGGAGAGAGAGGAGAGAGGAGGGAGAGGATAGAGAGGAGAGAGAGGAGAGAGGAGGGAGAGGAGAGAAAGGATAGAGATGAGAGAGACGGGAGAGAGGAGGGAAAGAAATACATGATAACAAATTAACAGTAAATATGAGACTCACAAAGTTTCCAAAAGAATAAAGACATTTCAAATGTCATAATAAGTAGATATACAGTGTTGTAGTGATGGACAAATAGTTAAAGTACAAGTCTCTCTCTCTCTCTCTCTCTCGCACCCTCTCTCTCTCGCACCCTCTCTCTCTCGCACCCTCTCTCTCTCGCACCCTCTCTCTCTCGCACCCTCTCTCTCTCTCTCTCTCTCTCTCTCTCTCTGTACAGTAGATATATATTATAGATATTTATATTAATAGTTAAATAGTTAAATATTTAAATAGTTATAGTTAAAGTACAAGTTCTCCCCCACTCTCTCTCTCTCTGTACAGTAGATTTAAATTAAAGGACAGCCGTGTGAGTGAAGCTCAGTGTGGATTAAATAAATGACTGATTTACTGATTTGAAATCCAAGATCTCACATTTTCTTTAGTAAAAACTAAAATATTTTTGTATAATTCTCTCGTTTACAACATCCATTTATTTTATTAATGCTCACATTTGAAAATACAAACATTTGAATTGCTTCTATGTAAAACGCGCAATAATTTTTGGTATTGCTAGGGCATTGTGGATGGCGTTTATGGTTAACGGTTGTAAGCATTTGCCTCTGAATCCAAAAGTTCAAAGTTCAAATCCAATGATAGAAAGTTGTTTTTGATAGTTTAGTGTCAACCTTTACCTTAACCACTCAGAGTTTATACCTAACCCTTAATAAATTGGAGTTCATTCCTGAACTTAACCCTAAACACTTGGAAATTTGAACTTTGGAACAACTATACTAAATATCCTGTTGCTGTGAGTATGGCTGCAGTCTGGTAGAGAACGACCAGACTGTTACTGAGGGATAGAGGAGAGGACAGGACACACACACAGAGAGAGAGGGAGACACACACACACAGAGAGAGGGAGACACACACACACACAGAGAGAGAGGGAGACACACACACACACAGTTAGAGGCTTGAGAAGAGGACAGAACATGCTGTACTGTCTAGGAGTGTTTCCCCTTCTATGTCTCTCAACCCTACTGCTCCCCATGAGACGTGTGTGTGTGTGTGTGTCTCTCTCTCTGTGTGTGTGTGTGTGTGTGTGTGTGCAGCCCTCCAGAGGAACGTCAGAGGCTGGCTGGGCCATCTTCTTAAAAAATGTGTGTGTCTTTCTGTGCTTGTGTGTGTGTGTAGCCCAGTCCATTTTCCGTACGGCTGGATATGTGGAGCTGCCGTGACGATGGTAGTGAGAGAGAGAGGTTATTATCAATGACCTTTGAACTGGCCCCGTCCATGTTTGAAACTCTTAAAATGTCTGCCGCAACCCATGTTACATTGGTGCTGGGATCCAGAGGAACATGCTAAAAGCTTTAGCGACCTCTCTCTCGATCTCTCTAAACCCCCCACCCCCTCTCTCTCTATCTCTGTAGTGGCTTCCTTTCGTCTTTACCATAGCCACTGCCCAAGCCTGAAGCGGGGTTGTTTGGTACGCATACAGTCCACACTCAAGGTTTCCCAAACGGCCAAACATTCGATGACATCCAGGGATATGGTGCAACAAAAATGTTTATTCTTCTTATATCTAACAAATAAATTATTATCCAATCAACTTAAAGCAGAGAATACTTGATATGGAAAATACATATTATGACCTGTCTGTATGTCTGTATGGTCAAAAAACTATACCGCTCCCGCATCTAGCAAGGACTCCCCCTCCCCAAGGCCCAACTTCCTGCCTTTATCCTAACACACTTACCACAATACAATGAATAGGCAAGAGGGGGGGCCAAAAACTGAGTTACACTAACAACAAATGAATATATCTCAAATCAGGTAAATATAAATCATAATGGTACGTACCTAATATTTCATCATTTACATTAATATTTAATATATTTACACAAATATACATGGAGCTCCATATGTTCAGTCTTTTACGCAAATATGTCCAAATCGGCTCTAACATACCGGCCCCTAATTGTTGACTGCCTGAATGCACAACAATTACTTAATATTCAGACATAGAGCCAATACACAAAACATTCTATACCAGAGCACTATTACAGTTGATAGCTATATACAAATATACAAGGTGCCATATAGAAAAATAGTCCATAGATCTCAGTCTGAGTTGAAGTGTAAAGGTGTTCAACTTCCAAAAATGTCAAGAGTTTGACGTCCAAAAATGTATGACATCAAAGAATGTAAGAGTACGACATCAACGAATCAGAGGTGCACGTGATTCTAAGATGGAGCCCTGTGTGTGTGTGTGTGTGTGTGTGTGTGTGTGTGTGTGTGTGTGTGTGTGTGTGTGTTTCACTCAGTCGCCTCAAGGAGCAGACAGAGTTTATTGATAGGTCTCTGTAAGATATTGGTCTTAGTCTTAACCATGACGCTCCGGACAAGACCTTTGGCCCCTGGCAAGGCCTCCACCACACGCTCCATTAGCCAGGAGTTCCTTGGGGCGGTGTCATCGACGATGACCACGAGGTCACCAGGACTGAAGTTTCTCTTAGTTTTGTTCCACTTGTTCCGCTCCTGCATGAGTGGAAGATACTCCCTGATCCATCTCTTCCAGATGAGGTCAGTGATATATTGTACTTGCTTCCATCTCCTTCGTGTGTATAGGTCGCTTCTCTGGAATAGTCCTGGTGGCAGGACTGGCTTAGCTTTCAGATGAAGCAGATGGTTCGGAGTCAGGGGTTCTATTAGGGTCATTTGTTACAGTAGTGATTGGTCTGTCGTTCATAATCGCCTCAACTTCACACAAGGCGGTCTGCAAAGCCTCATCATCCAGTACTTGCTCTTTAAGGACTGAATAGAGGATCTATTTCACCAGTCGGATCAACCTCTCCCATACCCCCCCATGGTGGGCTCCAGAGGGAGGGTTGAATGACCATGTCACTCCTTCCTTCAGTAATTCATTTTGAATCTTGCTGTGATCCAGCTCTTTCATAGCTTCCCCTAGCTCTCTGTATGTTCCAACAAAGTTGGTGCCATTGTCTGTTCTGATACTTGTTACTGGGCCCCTTCGACAGATAAACCTGCGCAGGGCATTGATGCAGGAATCAGTATCCAGATAACTACCAACTTCTAGATGGACAGCTCGACTCACAAGGCAAGTAAAGATCACACCATACCGCTTCACATGAACGCGGCCTCGCTTCACCTCTATGGGGCCGAAGTAATCTATGCCCACATGGGTGAAAGGCGGCAAATCAGGTGACACCCAATCTTGTGGAAGGTCGGCCATCTTCTGTTCTCCAGCTCTAGCTTGCATCCGCCTGCAAAAGACACAGCTCTTAAGGATCTTCCTTGCTAAAGAGTTGGCACAGGGTATCCAATATCGCTGGCGAAGTCTAGAAAGCATGTGACCTCTCCCAGAGTGGCCAACCTGCTCATGGATATGGAGTAAGATCAGTCTAGAGATGTAGGAGTCTTTTGGAAGGATCATAGGATTCTTTAGTTCCGTAGGCATAGCAGCTTTGCTTAACCTTCCTCCTACTCTCAGAATGCCATTGTCAACAATTGGATCAAGCTTACAGATTGAGCCACTTCTCTTGGCACATTGTTTTCCTTTCACAACTAGTGCAATTTCTTGTTTAAAGTGCTGTCGTTGTTCAAATCGGATGATGACCTTTTCTGCTTCATCTAGGTCATCCACAGACAGACTTTCTTTTCCAAACATCAGTTTGAACATGTCAATTTGTTCCTTCAGTGAGTTTGTCAGACTCTGATCTGGATCAGTTTGAGAGAGAATTTTCCTTTTCTGGCTTAACTGTAGAAGACGTTTCTTCAGTTTCAGCATCCAGGCAACTGCTTTCTTCAAGCTGTTCCATGTTGAATAGTACTCAATCAGTTTGCTGGTTGGACTCTTTTCTTCCACACTTGTACTGTTTACGATTACGTCTTCCCTCACCTCTGGATCATCCGGAGGGATGGAGTTAAGCTCCTCGGGGACTTTCGGCCATTGAGTTTCTGGTTTCTCCAGGAATTCTGGTCCATTGCGCCATCTCTTTGAGTTCAGGAACATTTCAACATGTAATCCTCTTGAGGCATCATCGGCTGGGTTGTGTTTGGAGTTCAAATACCTCCACTGTTTTGCTTTTCGATAGGTCACGGATCATAGCAACCCTATTAGCCACAAAGGTATGGAATCTCTTGGTATCATTGCGGATGTATTTTAGCACAGACTGGCTGTCAGTCCAAAAAGTTGACTCCTCAAGTTCAATCTGGAGCTCCAAACTTAACATCCTGTCCACTCGCACTGCCAATGTTGCTGCAGCAAGTTCCAGTCTGGGGATTGTCATCTGCTTGAGTGGAGTCACCCTTGATTTCCCCAGGATGAATGCAATGTGAACCTTTTCCGTACCGTTTGTGAACCTAAGGTAGCTTGCCGTGCCATAACCTTGTTCACTTGCATCACCGAAGTGATGCAGCTGTGCCGTCATGACTTGACCAAAGTTCTCAGGCTTCATACACCTGTCTATCTGGAATCTGGAGAGCTGGTCCAGCTCTGAGAGCCATCTCTGCCATGAAATAGAGTGTTCTTCAGGGATGACTTCGTCCCATCCACACTTTAGCTTGCAGAGCACTTGAAGAATTTGCTTTGCCTTTAATACAAATGGGGCGAGGAAACCTAATGGATCATAAATAGAGCTGACAGTTGAGAGAATACCTCTTCTTGTAAGGGGTCTGTTCTTGACAGTGACCCGGAAGGTAAATGCATCTCTTTCAATGTTCCATCGGATTCCAAGTGCTCTTTCAACAGGCAGCTTTTCTCTGTCCAGGTCCAATTCCTTTATCTGCTTGGCATTGTGTTCATCAGGGATAGAAGCCAGCACAGTGCGGCTGTTGCTGACCCACTTGGTCAATTTGAACCCACCCTGAGAGCACACAACCCTGAGGTTTTTGTGAGGGCTATGGCTTGTTCTTCTGTGGCCACTGACTTGAGGCAGTCATCAACATAGAAGTTGGACTTGACTGTTTGAATCACCTCTTCATTGTACCTCTCACAGTTGTCTTCTGCAATCTTTCGCAGTGCAAAGTTTGCACAACTTGGAGAGGATATAGCACCGAAAAGATGAACCTTCATTCTGTACTCCTCCAATCTTTTGTTAGTATCACCATCCGGCCACCATAGGAATCGCAGGAAGTCTAAGTAATCTTCATGGACAAGAGATGTACCTTTATAGGATGATGAACAGTCAAACACTACTCGTATCGTTCCTTTGCGCTTATGGTGAACGCCGTGGTGTGGTATGTACCATACCTTGCCTTTCTCTCTGAGGAGCTGTTCTTGTGGTACCTTCTCGGCGTAACCTTTTGTTATCATCTCTTCCATGAAGCCTTTGTACTCTGCAGCGTAACCTTTGTCCTTCTTGAACTTCCTGATAATATTTAGAGCCGCTGCTTTGCCACGTCACGATTGTTTGGCAGGACTACATCTTTTTTGCGAAAGGGCAACGGTAAGTAGTAGTGATGGTCTTTGAGGGTTATGGAGCTTGATACGATCTCCATAAACCTACGATCCTCAGCTGACATCTCACTTTTCTCTTCATACCCTCTCTCAGGGAAGTCATGGTTGTACTGATTTACAAGAAGAACCCCCAGGTCGGCCATTGAGATACGATTGGCCGTCACCGTAGGATGCCCAGATTCTTCTGCCATGGTACAATTGTTAAGAGGACCGTTCATCACCCATCCAAAGAGGGTTTTCACTACATACGGTCCGTTGCCTTGACTATTTATGATTTTCCAGGGGTTCCATTGCCTTTGGAGCATTTACGCCAATCAGGAGTTCGACGTCGGCGTCAATTTCCTTCAACTGAACCTCTTTCAGGTATGGCCACCTTTTGAGATCTTTCTGAGTGGGAATATTTTCTCTTGTCACTGGGATCTTATTTTGGGTGTAGACCTTTGGTAATGCAAGAAATGTGTCACCTTCCACATTGCCAATCTCTAATCCAGATATCTCAAAGCTCTTGGTAGGACTCTCCTGCCCCATTGTGCGTAGCAGAATTTCAGTCTCACCGCCTTTAGCTTGCAACTGCCTCATGAGTCTCTCCGTACAAAATGTTGCTGAGCTACCAGAATCGAGAAATGCATAGGTTAACGTAGACTTGCTTCCATTTGCCATCTTTACTTGAACTGGCACAATTGCAAGTGCACAATCTGTACCGGCCCCGGTATCTTCACCAGCTTCCAGTGAAACAAGAGCACTGCTGACAGTCTCCTCCGCTTTACTGCTACACCCCTCGTATCGGCCTTCAGAGATCTAAATCTCTCTCTTCCTTCAATGTGCAGGATCGTGGGGTGCTTTCTTTGACATTTCTGACAGGTCATCCTTCTTTTACATTCTTTGCTTAAGTGTCCTCTCATCAAACAGCCAAAACAAAGGCCTTTTGATCTCAGAAACTCAACCTTGGCTTCGTGTGGCTGTGCCTTCACCTGTTGGCAGTCGACCAGGAAATGCTCACCAGCGCAAAATACACATGAGATACTGGGAGAATAAGAAGGGTAGGTGCCTGGTTTCTTGACTTTGAATGTTTGTTCTTTAGAGGTTTTTCAGGGTCACAATCTGCCACTACAGCTACTGCAGTGGCAAAGCTGCTTCCCTACTCTTGGACTTGAACTGCTGCTTAAAGTCAGCTTCTGTTTTGGTTTTAAAAAACCTTTTGTTGATCAGGGGATCTTGGATATCTCCGTACAAAGGATCCTGCAGTATTTTGGCCTGTTTTTCCATGAATGTCACAAGGTCACTGAACTGGGCCCTCAGATGGCTTCTCTCTAAAATATCACATGCCGTAGACCTCCATTTCTCTCTTAGTTTGTAGGGAAGTTTTGACATGATCAACTTTATGTTGGAGGGAAGATTAAGCTCTTCCATGTTCTGTAGGTCTTGCATAGCGTTACAGCATCCTCTAAGATAGAGTGCATAGCCACCTAGTCCCTTTCCATCATCCGGTTTGATGTTTGTCCAGTTCCAAGCTTTTTCCATGTAAGCAGTGGTGACTTTGATTTCATTGCCAAAGTGTTCCTTTAACAACCTCTTAGCCTCTGCATAGCCTCTTCTGGCTTCCATATGCAGACAACTACGGACCAGATCCTTGGGCTGACCAGAGGTGTACTGTTCCAGGTAATAGAGCCTATCCTGGTGACTGCTTGTCTTATCTTCTATACCATGCTCAAATGCACGCATAAATGGCCTAAAGTTTAGAGGATCACCGTCAAACATAGGTATCTCCCTAACAGGGAGTGTGGCCTGTTTGTGCTGTAGTACAAGGAGGTCAGCAATTTCATTCTGCCTTTGCATGACAGTAGAGAGGTTATCATGGCTGATACCCGCAGTGTTGATTCCGTGTTGATTGCTAGACCTTGATGTTGGCTGCTGAAGGGTGTGGTTTATGGCTGTTTTCTGAATAGGTTTTGATGGCTTTGTGGTCGGTTGTAAAACTCTTTGTAGCGGGGTCTTTGGAACTGCACCTAATGCAGCAAACTCAACAGGTGATGGTTCAGGTTCCTTATAGACCTCGGGTTCCTGGTTCTCAAAATAAGAGTTCATTCCATCTTCTTGGCTTAGAAAATGGGCTGCCACAACATGGGATTGAGAAGTTGAGTCACTCTCCAGGACCTTCAGTTTGGCATTATATGCTGCTATGTCCGTTTCCAGTGCCATTTTTTCCATCCTAACATTCAGTTGAGCTTTCTGTTGTTCCAGTTGAGCTTTCTGTTGTTCCAGTTCTTTCCAGTTCCAATGCATGCTTGTCCTGTAATGATGCTTGGCGAGCTAGTAGAGCTGCTCGTTCTGCCTCAGCTTTTAGGCGTGCGGAGGACACTGAGGAAGCAGTCTTAGAATACTTTGTTTTACTTGATGTTTTTGACACATTGGAAATGCTGTCATGTGGTTCAATGAGCGTTTGTGGCTCAATTTCAGCTTTTTTCCATATTTCCACCTCTTTCAGGAAATGTTCATAAGTTCTCATTCTTGGTTGATAATAGTTAATGCTCTCCTGTTCGTGTTCCTCCTCTGTGACCAGCTCTAGCACAGAATCATGAGCATTCTTAAAGTCATTGAGAACAGCATGAAATGCTTCAAGACTCTCATCCACAGTTTCAATGTTTCCTCCATCAACAAGAAGGGCTTTTATTTCATTCATTTTACGTGTACACACTCCAAGTTTGCCTCTCCGGGCTGCATAGAGTGCATTTAGATGCTCCTCTGCCCTCTCCAGTGGAGTCTTATTTGGGATTTCATCCTCCATCATTCACTTTTAGTTCACTCAATTTACAATGACACAGTTGTTGGTTTTTGATTGTTAAACGTAATGCCCCTTTAGACCTCCTTTAATGCTTTAAAACAGTCCTCCATTTCAGCATATTGACCCATTTTGAATTGCACATGTGCAAGTTCGGCATTTTATATGCGTTTTAAACATTTCATCCCATTATCAGTTGTCCCTTTAATGAAGTTTAAACACGCAGTTGGCTTTAGATCCTTAGATTGCGTTCGTTGCATTGCATTTCCACGTGAGGCCAAATATTAGACATAAGATTAGGCTACATTGTGCGTAGGATCTCAGTGTTACCCAAACTTAAACTTCTTAATTGTTTTCACAACGCTGTGTTTTGAATTCCATTCCCAAGTTGATCAAACATTCCAATTAAAAGCACGTTTGCGCTTCCATAATATGCATGATCAAACGATCGCATTGAACAGGGCAGCTCATTCATTCGCAGTGGTTACTCACGGCTGGCGAATTCTAGGAGTTCAAATCCTTCCAAGCGAGCTGTCCTTGCGATCCGAATGCAATTACAAATACAACAATATCCAGCGTGTGTCCGAACCGGAGATTTCCTTCCGATAGTAATCCTTCACGGAGTTTTTTGACTTGAATGTAGTGGCTTCCTTTCGTCTTTACCATAGCCACTGCCCAAGCCTGGAAGCGGGGTTGTTTGGTACGCATACAGTCCACACTCAAGGTTTCCCAAACGGCCAAACATTCGATGACATCCAGGGATATGGTGCAACAAAAATGTTTATTCTTCTTATATCTAACAAATAAATTATTCTCCAATCAACTTAAAGCAGAGAATACTTGATATGGAAAATACATATTATGACCTGTCTGTATGGTCAAAAAACTATACCGCTCCCGCATCTAGCAAGGACTCCCCCTCCCGAAGGCCCAACTTCCTGCCTTAATCCTAACACACTTACCACAATACAATGAATAGGCAAGAGGGGGGGCCAAAAACTGAGTTACACTAACAACAAATGAATATATCTCAAATCAGGTAAATATAAATCATAATGGTACGTACCTAATATTTCATCATTTACATTAATATTTAATATATTTACACAAATATACATGGAGCTCCATATGTTCAGTCTTTTACGCAAATATGTACAAATCGGCTCTAACAATCTCTCTATCTCTCTTTCCCCCCCACCCCCTCTCTCTCTATCTCTCGATCTCTCTAAACCCCCCCCCCCCTCTCTCGATCTCTCTCTCTTTCCCTCTCTACCCCCCGCTCTCTCTCTCTCTGTCTCTCTCTCTATCTCTCGATCTCTCTTTCCCTCTCCCCCCTGCTCTCTCTCTTGATCTCTCTGTCTATCTCTCTGTCTCTCTCTGTCTATCTCTCTCTTGATCTCTCTGTCTATCTCTCTCTCTCGCTCTATCTCTCTCTCAATCTCTCTTCTCCCCCCTCTCTCTCTCTGTCTCTCTGTCTATCTCTCTGTCCATCTCGCGTTTTCTCTCTCTGTCTCTCTCTCTAAATCCATCCTGCCCTCTGTCTCTGTCACAGACGCATGTCATATATTGGTGTACGATGGCTCAGCATTGGATAGCTGCTGTTTTATGGACTATTTTGTGTGTTCTTGTTGAAGAACTGTAGTATGGTATGTTTCTCTGAGCCGTGGCTCATCTTTACTCTACAGACAGCGATGCTTACAAAACTCTAGATCATCTTTACTCAACACAGCAATACTTACAAAACTCTAGATCATCTTTACTCCACACAGCGATGCTTACAAAACTCTAGATCATCTTTACTCAACACAGCAATGCTTACAAAACTCTAGATCATCTTTACTCCACACAGCGATGCTTACAAAACTCTAGATCATCTTTACTTCACACAGCGATGCTTACAAAACTCTAGATCATCTTTACTCCACACAGCGATGCTTACAAAACTCTAGATCATCTTCACTCCACACACAGCGATGCTTACAAAATTCTCACTCACTCTCCATTTGGCAAATCTGACCATAAGTCCAACCTCCTGATTCCTGCTTACAAGCAAAAACTCAAACAGGGAGTTCCAGTGACGCGCTCAAGAAGGAAGTGGTCCGATGAACGGTTGCTAAGCTACAGGACTGTTTCGCTAGCACAGACTGGAATATGTTCCGGGATTCATCCGATGACATTGAGGAGTTTACCACATCAGTAGTAATACATTTAATAAGTGCATCGATGATGTCATCCCCACAGTGACCGTACATACATTTCCCATCCAGAAGCCATGGATTACAGGCAACATCCACAGTGAGCTACAGGCTTGAGCTGCCGCCTGCAAGGAGCTTGACACTAATCCAGACGCTTATAAGAAATCACTCTACAACCTCCGCTGAGCCGTCAAACAGAGAAAATGTCAATACAGGACTAATATCGAATCCTACTTCTACGCCGGCTTTGATGCTCATCGGATGTGGCAGGGCTTGCAAACTATCACGGATTGCAAAAGAGAAACCAAGCCGTGAGCTGCCCTGTTGCGAGAGCCTGCCAAATGCCTTCCATGCTCGTTTCGAGGCAAGCAACAACTGAACCATGCATGAGAACACCAGCTGTTCTGGATGACTGTGTGATCATGCTCGCTGTAGCCGATGTGAGTAAGATCTTTAAATAGGTTAACATTCACATTCCTCTCTGTGTGTCTCTGTTAGTGACACAGTCTGATTCTGGGTTCAGCTGCTATGTTGGTAAACTAAACCTTGACCATATACAATCAAAGGATCAACAGTGAGTGAAGTGAATTGTAATTTTTAGTTTTGCTAACAGCAGGTGACACCAAGACATAGAAACAGGAAAAGGGTCTGTATACGGATTCTGTTTATCTTCTTTCTCTCTCTTCAACCCCTCCCCCTCTCCTTCTCCATTTCTTTCCAACCCCCCCTTTCCCCCTCCCCTCCCCTCCCCCTCATCCTCTCCCCCTCTCCTCCATTTCTTTCCTACCCCCTCTCTCCTCCCTCCAGACTGCTTCTCCTCTAAAGGGGAGGACAGGTTGTTCAGGAGGCTGTTCCGGAGGTACAACCAGTTTATCAGGCCGGTGGAGAACGTCTCAGACCCCGTCACCGTGGAGTTTGAGGTTTCCATGTCACAGCTCGTAAAAGTGGTAAGTCACACACACACAGATGTACACACACAGGAACGCATACACACACAAAAACACACACAAACAAGCGTGAATGCACACACCCGTACCTGAGCATACACACAGAAACACACCATGTACCGTGCACACACACACAAACACACACACCCACATTCCATTAGCTTTTCTCTGATGAATGAGAGTAATGTGGTCAGAATCTAATCTCACTAAAAGTGCCCACCCAGCTGTGTGTGTGTGTGTGTGTGTGGGTGTGTATGTGTGTGTGTGTGGGTGTGTACGTGCACTCATCTGCTCTGTGAATAATGCCCCTGCTTTAGTCAGATTAGATTTCTCTCACGTAAAGAACAGAATAGAGGAAAAAAAACACTTTGGGAAGATAACAGAGGCATGGTTCAAAGTGAATGAACCAATCAGGTTATAAACCTATTGTCAGGGTAAAGCTTGGATTAAGACACATATGAAGGTGGGCAGTTTACTGCTACGACGATTAGGAATGAGTGACACATCAGCACTGTCAGCAGGTGATCTTAGGTGTGTGTGTGTGTGTGTGTGTGTGTGTGTGTGTGTGTGTGTGTGTGTGTGTGTGTGTGTGTGTGTGTGTGTGTGTGTGTGTGTGTGTGTGTGTGTGTGTGCCTGTGTGTGTGTGAGGTCAGATGAGTCAGTGTATTAATAAGGGTTGAGGGGAACAGGGTCATTGACTTCCACCTGAATACTACTACTGCAGCTGTCAGCCATTCAAGCCTGTTAGTCGGTTATTTACATTTTTTTAATTGAACCGTTATTTAACTAGGCAGTTCAGAACAAATTGTTGTTTACAATGACGGCCTACACCGGCCAAACATGGATGACGCTGTATGGGACTCCCGATGACGGCCTACACCGGCCAAACATGGACGACGCTGTATGGGACTCCCAATCACGGCCTACACCGGCCAAACATGGACGACGCTGTATGGGACTCCCCATGACGGCCTACACCGGCCAAACATGGACGACGCTGTATGGGACTCCCCATGACGGCCTACACCGGCCAAACATGGACGACGCTGTATGGGACTCCCCATGACGGCCTACACCGGCCAAACATGGACGACGCTGTATGGGACTCCCGATGACGGCCTACACCGGCCAAACCTGGACGACGCTGTATGGGACTCCCGATGACGGCCTACACCGGCCAAACATGGACGACGCTGTATGGGACTCCCAGTGACGGCCTACACCGGCCAAACATGGACGACGCTGTATGGGACTCCCAATGACGGCCTACACCGGCCAAACATGGACGACGCTGTATGGGACTCCCAATGACGGCCTACACCGGCCAAACCTGGACGACGCTGTATGGGACTCCCAATGACGGCCTACACCGGCCAAACATGGACGACGCTGTATGGGACTCCCAATGACGGCCTACACCGGCCAAACATGGACGACGCTGTATGGGACTCCCAATGACGGCCTACACCGGCCAAACCTGGACGACGCTGTATGGGACTCCCAATGACGGCCTACACCGGCCAAACCTGGACGACGCTGTATGGGACTCCCAATGACGGCCTACACCGGCCAAACATGGACGACGCTGTATGGGACACACGATGACGGCCTACACCGGCCAAACATGGACGACGCTGTATGGGACTCCCAATGACGGCCTACACCGGCCAAACATGGACGAAGCTGTATGGGACTCCCGATGACGGCCTACACCGGCCAAACATGGACGACGCTGTATGGGACTCCCCATGACGGCCTACACCGGCCAAACATGGACGACGCTGTATGGGACTCCCCATGACGGCCTACACCGGCCAAACATGGACGACGCTGTATGGGACTCCCGATGACGGCCTACACCGGCCAAACATGGACGACGCTGTATGGGACTCCCGATGACGGCCTACACCGGCCAAACATGGACGACGCTGTATGGGACTCCCAATCACGGCCGGTTGTGATACAGCCTGGCAGTCATTCTGTCATGTCAGTCAAACCAAGCCTTAAGAATGGGAAGGAAATGATTAGAGATAGGGGCTCAAATCCATTCTAATTCTACTCCAAGTTACAATTCTAATTCTACCCCAGTTACAATTCTAATTCTACCCCAGTTACAATTCTAATTCTACTCCAGTTGCAATTCTAATTCCACCCCAGTTACAATTAAAATCTAATGAAATCAAATCTATTTATATAGCCCTTCGTACATCAGCTGATATCTCAAAGTGCTGTACAGAAACCCAGCCTAAAACCCCAAACAGCAAGCAATGCAGGTGTAGAAGCACGGTGGCTAGGAAAAACTCCCTAGAAAGGCCAAAACCTAGGAAGAAACATTATTTTATTTAACTAGGCAAGTCATTTAAGAACAAATTCTTATTTTCAATGACGGCCTAGGAACAGTGGGTTAACTGCCTGTTCAAGAGCAGAATGACAGTTTGTACCTTGTCAGCTCGGGGATTTGAACTTGCAACCTTTCGGTTACTAGTCCAATGCTCTAACCACTAGGCTACCCTGCCGTCTCAAAACCTAGAGAGGAACCAAGCTACGTGGGGTGGCCAGCCCTCTTCTGGCTGTGCCGGGTGGAGATTATAACAGAACATGGCCGAGATGTTCAAATGTTCATAAATGACCAGCATGGTCAGATAATAATAATCACAGGCAGAACAGTTGAAACTGGAGCAGCAGCACGGCCAGGTGGACTGGGGACAGCAAGGAGTCATGATGCCAGGTAGTCCCGAGGCATGGTCCTAGGGCTCAGGTCCTCCGAGAGAGAGAAAGAAAGAGAGAATTAGAGAGAGCACACTTAAATTCACACAGGACACCGGATAGGACAGGAGAAGTACTCCAGATATAACAAACTGACCCTAACCCCGACACAAACTACTGCAGCATAAATACTGGAGGCTGAGACAGGAGGGGTCAGGAGACACTGCGGCCCCATCCGATGATACCCCGGACAAGGCCAATCAGGAAAGAGATAACCCCACCCACTTTGCCAAAGCACAGCCCCCACACCACTAGAGGGATATCTTCAACCACCAACTTACCATCCTGAGACAAAGCCGAGTATAGACCACAAAGATCTCCGCCACGGCACAACCCAGCACAATTCTAATTCTACCCCAGGTACAATTCTTATTCTACCCCAGTTACATTTCTAATTCTACCCCAGTTACAATTCTAAATCTACCCCAGTTACAATTCTAAATCTATGCCTGTTACATTTCTAATTCTACCCCAGTTACAATTCTAAATCTATGCCAGTTACATTTCAAATTCTACTCCAGTTACAATTCTAATTCTACCCCAGTTATAATTCTAATTCTACCCCAGTTACATTTTTTATTCTACCCCAGTTACATTTCTAAATCTACCCACATTTAATTTCTAATTCTACCCCAGGTATAATTCTAATTCTCGGCTAGTTAGAATTCTAATTCTACCCCAGTTAGAATTCTAATTCTACCCCAGTTAGAATTCTAATTCTACCCCAGTTAGAATTCTAATTCCACCCCAGTTGCAATTCTAATTCTACCCCAGTTACAATTCTAATTCTACCCCAGTTACAATTCTAATTCTACGCCAGTTACATTTCAAATTCTACCCCAGTTACAATTCTAATTCTACCCCAGTTATAATTCTAATTCTACGCCAGTTACATTTGACTTCCACTCCAGTTACAATTCTAATTTTACCCATATATAGGGAATAGGTAGATAAGTAGTGCACTATATAGGGAATAGGCAGTTAAGTAGTGCACTATATAGGGAATAGGCAGTTAAGTAGTGCACTATATAGGGAATAGGTAGTTAAGTAGTGCACTATATAAGGAATAGGTAGTTAAGTAGTGCACTATATAGGGAATAGGTAGTTAAGTAGTGCACTATATAGTGAATAGGCAGTTAAGTAGTTCACTATATAGGGAATAGGCAGTTAAGTAGTGCACTATATAGGGAATAGGTAGTTATGAAGTGCTCTCTGTAGGGAATAGGTAGTTAAGTAGTTCACTATATAGCGAATAGGTAGTCAAGTAGTTCACTATATAGGGAATAGGTATTTATGAAGTGCTGTATGTAGGGAGTAGGGACGCAGCTGAGATTTTCAGTTGTTAGAGGTGACATTTAATAAGATTACTCTGCTGTTTTGACTGGTTATCTGACTGCGGTGGCTGTGTATGGCACAAATAGGAATAATACACACACAGTCATTGCACAAACACACACACACACACACACACACACACACACACACACACTGCCGTAGGCTGACCTATGATCTGTTTCTTGTCTGTAGGATGAAGTGAATCAGATCATGGAGACAAATCTGTGGCTGAGACACGTAAGTACACACACACACACACACACACACACACACACACACACACACACACACACACACACACACACACACACACACACACACACACACACACACAATGATCTTATTGATGACTAATATGTTCCCTCAGAGGTCTACTAGGGGATGGGGTGAGGCAGGGATGGGGTGAGGCAGGGAGGGGAGGGAGGGAGCCGTCTGATTTTGTTCATGTCAAACATCAATATGAATGTAGGACCCTTGCTTCCACTGTGTGTGTACGTGCCTGCGTTCATGCGTGTGTGTGTGTGTGTGCCTTTGAGATTGTGTGTCCCTCTGTGTGGAGACATTCATCCAGTCCTTAATCAATATGCTTCACTGTGGCCATGCTACACTGAACAGAGCCTCTGGAGGATCTATGGCCCGCTGTCATGAACTACTGACCTCTAGAGAGCTAGGTGACTTCTCTGGAACTACTGACCTCTAGATAGCTAGGTGACCTCTCTGTAACTACTGACCTCTAGAGAGCTAGGTGACTTCTCTGGAACTACTGACCTCTAGAGAGCTTGGTGACTTCTCTGGAACTACTGACCTCTAGAGAGCTAGGTGACTTCTCTGGAACTACTGACCTCTAGAGAGCCAGGTGACTTCTCTGGAACTACATGAACTACTGACCTCTAGAGAGCTATGTGACTTCTCTGGAACTACTGACCTCTAGAGAGCCAGGTGACTTCTCTGGAACTACATGAACTACTGACCTCTAGAGAGCTAGGTGACTTCTCTGGAACTACTGACCTCTAGAGAGCCAGGTGACGTCTCTGGAACTACATGAACTACTGACCTCTAGAGAGCTAGGTGACTTCTCTGGAACTACCGACCTCTAGAGAGCCAGGTGACTTCTCTGGAACTACATGAACTACTGACCTCTAGAGAGCTTGGTGACTTCTCTGGAAAATACTGACCTCTAGAGAGCTAGGTGACTTCTCTGGAACTACATGACCTACTGACCTCTAGAGAGCTAGGTGACTACTCTGGAACTACTGACCTCAAGATAGCCAGGTGACTTCTCTGGAACTACTGACCTCTAGAGAGCCAGGTGACTTCTCTGGAACTACATGACCTACTGACCTCTAGAGAGCTAGGTGACTTCTCTGGAACTACTGACCTCAAGATAGCCAGGTGACTTCTCTGGAACTACTGACCTCTAGAGAGCTAGGTGACTTCTCTGGAACTACTGACCTCTAGAGAGCTAGGTGACTTCTCTGGAACTACATGAACTACTGACCTCTAGAGAGCTAGGTGACTTCTCTGGAACTACATGACCTACTGACCTCTAGAGAGCTTGGTGACTTCTCTGGAACTACATGAACTACTGACCTCTAGAGAGCTTGGTGACTTCTCTGGAACTACTGACCTCTAGAGAGCCAGGTGACTTCTCTGGAACTACATGAACTACTGACCTCTAGAGAGCTAGGTGACTTCTCTGGAACTACTGACCTCTAGAGAGCTAGGTGACCTCTCTGGAACTACTGACCTCTAGAGAGCTAGGTGACTTCTCTGGAACTACTGACCTCTAGAGAGCCAGGTGACTTCTCTGGAACTACTGAACTCTAGAGAGCTAGGTGACTTCTCTGGAACTACATGACCTACTAACCTCAAGATAGCCAGGTGACTTCTCTGGAACTACTGACCTCTAGATAGCTAGGTGACTTCTCTGGAACTACTGAACTCTAGAGAGCTAGGTGACTTCTCTGGAACTACTGACCTCTAGAGAGCTAGGTGACTTCTCTGGAACTACATGAACTTACTGACCTCTAGAGAGCTAGGTGACTTCTCTGGAACTACTGACCTCTAGAGAGCTAGTTGACTTCTCTGGAACTACTGACCTCTAGAGAGCTTGGTGACTTCTCTGGAACTACATGAACTACTGACCTCTAGAGAGCTTGGTGACTTCTCTGGAACTACTGACCTCTAGAGAGCCAGGTGACTTCTCTGGAACTACATGAACTACTGACCTCTAGAGAGCTAGGTGACTTCTCTGGAACTACTGACCTCTAGAGAGCTAGGTGACCTCTCTGGAACTACTGACCTCTAGAGAGCTAGGTGACTTCTCTGGAACTACTGACCTCTAGAGAGCCAGGTGACTTCTCTGGAACTACTGAATTCTAGAGAGCTAGGTGACTTCTCTGGAACTACATGACCTACTAACCTCAAGATAGCCAGGTGACTTCTCTGGAACTACTGACCTCTAGATAGCTAGGTGACTTCTCTGGAACTACTGAACTCTAGAGAGCTAGGTGACTTCTCTGGAACTACTGACCTCTAGAGAGCTAGGTGACTTCTCTGGAACTACATGAACTTACTGACCTCTAGAGAGCTAGGTGACTTCTCTGGAACTACTGACCTCTAGAGAGCTAGTTGACTTCTCTGGAACTACTGACCTCTAGAGAGCTAGGTGACTTCTCTGGAACTACATGACCTACTGACCTCTGGAGAGCTTGGTGACTTCTCTGGAACTACTGACCTCTAGAGAGCCAGGTGACTTCTCTGGAACTACATGAACTACTGACCTCTAGAGAGCTAGGTGACTTCTCTGGAACTACATGAACTTACTGACCTCTAGAGAGCTAGGTGACTTCTCTGGAACTACTGACCTCTAGAGAGCCAGGTGACTTTTCTGGAACTACTGACCTCTAGAGAGCTAGGTGACTTCTCTGGAACTACTGACCTCTAGAGAGCTAGGTGACTTCTCTGGAACTACTGACCTCAAAATAACCAGGTGACTTCTCTGGAACTACTGACCTCTAGAGAGCTAGGTGACTTCTCTGGAACTACTGACCTCTGGAGAGCTAGGTGACTTCTCTGGAACTACTGACCTCTAGAGAGCTAGGTGACTTCTCTGGAACTACTGACCTCTAGAGAGCTAGGTGACTTCTCTGGAACTACATGAACTTACTGACCTCTAGAGAGCTTGGTGACTTCTCTGGAACTACATGAACTACTGACCTCTAGATAGCCAGGTGACTTCTCTGGAACTACTGACCTCTAGAGAGCTTCTCTCCCTTCTCTAGCTCTTTCCATCTGTCTCTGGGTGAAATACCCATCCTAACCTTGAGTATACCGGTACTGGCCGAAACACTATAATATCAATCTCTCTCTCTCTCTCTCTCTCTCTCACTCTCTCACTCTCTCACTCTCTCACACTCTCACACTCTCACACTCTCACACTCTCACACTCTCACACTCTCTCACTCTCTCTGATCAGTCAAGCATGCATGTTGGAGTTAACATGTTAAAGCTCTTACAGAGAGTACCATACACTCCCAGTACTTCAGTACACACATGTCAACACTTTAAACAGTGTATACCTGTCCAAAATGACACATTTTTGTTTTCAATTCGGGCATCATTTCAATATTTAACTCTCTGTCAGACATACACTGAGGGTACAAAACATTAGGAACACCTGCTCTTTTCATGACAAACTGACCAGGTGAATCCAGGTGAAAGCGATGATCCCTTATTGATGTCACTTGTTAAATCCACTTCAATCAGTGTAGATGAAGGGGAGGAGACAGGTTAAAGAAGGACTTTTAAGCCTTGAGACAATTGAAATATGGATTGTGTGTTTCATTCAGAGGGTGAATGGGCAAGACTACAGATTTAAGTGTGTGAATGGGGTATGGTAGTAGGTGTCAGGTGCACCAGTTTGAGTGTGTCAAGAACTGCAACTCTGCTGGGTTTTTCACACAACAATTTCCTGTGTTTATCAAGAATGGTCCACCACCCAAAGGACATCCAGCCAACTTGACACAACTGTGGGAAGCATTGGAGTCAACATGGGCCAGCATCCCTGTAGAACGCTGTCAACATTTTGTAGAGTCCATGTCCTGACGAATTGAGGCTTTTCTGAGGAGAACTCATTATTTGGAAGGTGTTTTTAATACTTTGTACACAATTATTTACTCAGGACTCATTTGAAATAAATATGTCATGTAGAAATGTGAAATGACTTCTGTCTCTTTCATGATAATATTATGAGTTGAAAGAGAAAACTAACATAGTGCCTAACGACTAAAGATTTTAAGAAACATTGATTCACACGTCATTTGTGGCTTATCTTTGCAATAGCAGCTGCGACTTTAGTAATTGAAGCTTAGAAGCTTGTTTAGTATTCAAAGATCCATCATATTAACACAATCCCTTTTCAGATCGTGACGTGACTAACAAACCTCAGCGCTCTCATAGGAACCAAATGGGAAAGCTAGCCTAGCATGAAGCTACATGTCTGACAAATGTTAGCACTCTCATAGGAACCAAATGGGAAAGCTAGCCTAGCATGAAGCTACATGGCTGACAAACTTTAGCGCTCTCATAGGTAACAAATGGGAACGCAAACGTAGCTAGAAACAGGAAATTAAATATGCCCCCCATTATTACAGCTGCTTACTTCCAAATGTTAATAAGATAATCAATTGTGTGTGTGTTTGCTTGTGTGTGTGTTTGCTTGTGTGTGGGTGTGTGTGTGTGTGTGTGTGTGTTTGCTTGTGTGTGGGTGTGTGTGTGTTATCAGGCAAGCTGCTTTGAAGAACATTTTTTACCGTAAGACCTGTAGTTATTTGATTGAAGAGCCAATCAAAGGCATTCATGGTGATTGAATAATATTCAGTAGGCTACACTTTATTTAAACTTCTTAAAAGTCTAAGCCCAATCTAAGCTAACACTTGGAATTGTTTTAAGACAGTGATACTACGGATCATTTCAGTCTCTAATATCTATATCAGAAGGATATCTCTAATATCTATATCAGAAGGAAATCTCTAATATCTATATCAGAAGGATATCTCTAATATCTCTATCATAAGGAAATCTCTAATGTCTATATCAGAAGGATATCTCTAATATTTATCAGTACGATATATATGTCTATATCAGGACGATAACTCTAATGTCTATATCAGGACGATATCTCTGTCTACATCAGGACGATATCTCTGTCTATATCAGGACGATATCTCTGTCTACATCAGGACGATATCTCTGTCTATATCAGGACGATATCTCTAATATCTATAACAGAAGGATATCTCTAATATCTATATCAGAACAATATATCTAATGTCTACCAGGATGAGATCTCTAATATCTATATCAGAAGGATATATCTAATATCTATATCAGAAGGATATATCTAATATCTATATCAGAATGATATCTCTATCTATATCAGAAGGATATCTCTAATATCTATATCAGAAGGATATCTCTAATATCTATATCATAAGGAAATCTCTAATGTCTATATCAGAAGGATATCTCTAATATCTATATCAGAATGATATCTCTAATATCTATATCAGAAGGATAACTCTAATGTCTATATCAGGACGATATCTCTAATATCTATATCAGAAGGATATCTCTAATGTCTATATCAGAAGGATATCTCTAATATCTATATCAGAAGGATATCTCTAATATCTATATCAGAAGGATATATCTAATGTCTATATCAGAATGATATCTCTAATATCTATATCAGAAGGATATCTCTAATATCTATATCATAAGGAAATCTCTAATGTCTATATCAGAATGATATCTCTAATATCAATCAGGACAATATCTCTAATGTTTATATCAGCACGATATCTCTAATGTTTATATCAGCACGATATCTCTAATGTCTATATCAGGACGATATCTCTAATGTCTATATCAGGACGATATCTCTAATGTCTATATCAGCACGATATCTCTAATGTCTATATCAGAAGTATATCTCTAATGTCTATATCAGGACGATATCTCTAATATCTATATCAGAACGATATCTCTAATATCTATATCAGAAGGATATCTCTAATATCTATATCAGAACGATATCTCTAATATCTATATCAGGACGATATCTCTAATATCTATATCAGGACGAAATCTCTAATATCTATATCAGAAGGATATCTCTAATAACTATATCAGAAGGATATCTCTAATATCTATATCAGAAGGATATCTCTAATATCTATATCAGCACGATATCTCTAATGTCTATATCAGAAGTATATCTCTAATGTCTATATCAGGACGATATCTCTAATATCTATATCAGAACGATATCTCTAATATCTATATCAGAAGGATATCTCTAATATCTATATCAGAACGATATCTCTAATATCTATATCAGGACGATATCTCTAATATCTATATCAGGACGAAATCTCTAATAACTATATCAGAAGGATATCTCTAATATCTATATCAGAAGGATATCTCTAATATCTATATCAGAAGGATATCTCTAATGTCATTATCAGAAGGATATCTCTTGCTTAAGCTGACATATTTTGATGAAGACCTTCTTAAAAGCTATTATTTATATTGACGCACCGGTGCATCAATAGACTCTAGGGGGTTAAAGGAAGAAATTAATACAAAATATGGTTAAGTTTCAGTTCAAGATCATTCGGAAAAATCCACGAGGGGGTGTGTTTGATAAAGTAATCAAGGCTGTGTGTGTGTGTGTGTGTGTGTGTGTGTGTGTGTGTGTGTGTGTGTGTGTGTGCATATTTGTGCGTGTGTATCTTGCTATCTTCCTTTCTTCTTAAGGTGACTCCCTAACACACACACATACACTCATTCATGCTGTGTTTGTGTTTCAGATCTGGAACGACTACAAACTGAGCTGGGCCCCAGTAGAGTTTGATGGGATTGAGTTCATCAGAGTTCCATCCAACAAGATCTGGAGACCTGACATAGTGCTTTATAACAAGTGAGTCCAGACATAGTAATCTATAACAACCTGACATAGTGCTCTATAACAACCTGACATTGTACTCTATAACAACATGACATAGTGTTCTATAACAACCTGACATAGTACTCTATAACAACATGACATAGCGCTCTATAACAACCTGACATTTTACTCTATAACAACCTGACATAGTACTCTATAACAACATGACATAGTGTTGTATAACAACATGACATAGTACTCTATAACAACATGACATAGTACTCTATAACAACCTGACATAGTGCTCTCTAACAACATGACATAGTGCTCTCTAACAACATGACATAGTGCTCTATAACAACATGACTTAGTGTTTTATAACAAGTGATTTTGCCATGTCACTTAGCAGATATGTTTTTCTGTGAGAGCAGTCATAGTGACATAGTACTCTATAACAACATGACATAGTGCTCTATAAGAACCTGACATTGTAATCTATAAGAACCTGACATAGTACTCTATAACATCATGACATAGTGCTCTATAACAACCTGATATAGTACTCTATAACAACATGACATAGTGCTCTATAGCAACATGACATAGTGCTCTATAACAACATGACATCGTGCTCTATAACAACCTGGCATAGTGCTGTATAACAACATGACATAGTACTCTATAACAACATGACATAGTGTTGTATAACAACATGACATAGTACTCTATAACAACATGACATAGTACTCTATAACAACCTAACATAGTACTCTATAACAACCTGACATATTGCTCTCTAACAACCTGACATAGTGCTCTATAACAACATGACATAGTGCTCTATAACAACCTGGCATAGTGCTGTATAACAACCTGACATAGTACACTATAACAACCTGACATAGTGCTCTATAAAGCCTGACATAGTGCTCTATAACAACCTGACATTGTACTCTATAACAACCTGACATAGTACTCTACAACAACCTGACATAGTACTCTACAACAACCTGCCATAGTACTCTATAACAACCTGACATTGTACTCTATAACAGCCTAACATAGTACTCTATAACAACCTGACATAGTGCTCTATAAAGCCTGACATAGTGCTCTATAACAACCTGACATTGTACTCTCTAACAACCTGACATAGTGCTCTATAACAACATGACATAGTGCTCTATAACAACCTGACATAGTGCTCTATAAAGCCTGACATAGTGCTCTATAACAACCTGACATTGTACTCTATAACAACCTGACATAGTACTCTACAACAACCTGACATAGTACTCTACAACAACCTGACATAGTACTCTACAACAACCTGCCATAGTACTCTATAACAACCTGACATTGTACTCTATAATAGCCTAACATAGTACTCTATAACAACATGACATTGTGCTCTATAACAACCTGGCATAGTGCTGTATAACAACAAGACATAGTACTCTATAACAACATGACATAGTGTTGTATAACAACATGACATAGTACTCTATAACAACATGACATAGTACTCTATAACAACCTGACATAGTGCTCTCTAACAACATGACATAGTGCTCTCTAACACCATGACATAGTGCTCTATAACAACATGCCTTAGTGTTTTATAACAAGTGATTTTGCCATGTCACTTAGCAGATATTTTTTTCCGTGAGAGCAGTCATTTTTAGTATGTGTATGAGATCAATGTGGATATTGAACCGACAAATATGGTGTTGCTCTTATCAACTGAGACACACAGGACCAAGTACTAAAGTAGGTGCTGAACTGAACTGTTTGTGAAGAGAGATTTTAAAGACATTTATACAAACTATTTCCATTTTCTATGGGTTTAATTTTCGATTAATTTCATATCCTTATTATTTTATTTTGCTTTTATTCCAATATACAATGCAAAATAATAACATTAAAATGCCCTTATCACAAAGGAAAGCTCTTCTCATAGTGTAACAACAATATCCTCCTCATTTCCCTTGTTTCTTTCTTTCTGATCCTCTCACCTTCCCCAGTCTCTATGGGGGTGCCACAGGGTTCAATTCTCGGGCCAACTCTTTTCTCTGTATATATCAATGATGTTGCTCTTGCTGCGGACGATTCCCTGATCCACCTCTACGCAGATGACACCATTCTGTATACCTCTGGCCCTTCCTTGGACACTGTGCTATCTAACCTCCAAACAAGCTTCAATGCCATACAACACTCCTTCCGTGGCCTCCAATTGTTCTTAAACGCTAGTAAAACTAAATGCATGCTCTTCAACCGTTCGCTGCCTGCACCCGCACGCCCGACTAGCATCACCACCCTGGACGGTTCCGACCTAGAATATGTGGACATCTATAAGTATATAGGTGTCTGGCTAGACTGTAAACTCTCCTTCCAGACTCATATCAAACATCTCCAATCTAAAATCAAATCTAGAGTCGGCTTTCTATTTCGCAACAAAGCCTCCTTCACTCACGCCGCCAAACTTACCCTAGTAAAACTGACTATCCTAACGATCTTCAACTTCGGCGATGTCATCTACAAAATTGCTTCCAACACTCTACTCAGCAAACTGGATGCAGTTTATCACAGTGCCATCCATTTTGTTACTAAAGCACCTTATACCACCCACCACTGCAACCTGTATGCTCTAGTCGGCTGGCCCTCGCTACATATTTGTCGCCAGACCCACTGGCTCCAGGTCATCAACAAGTCCATGCTAGGTAAAGCTCCGCCTTATCTCAGTTCACTGGTCACGATGGCAACACCCACCCGTAGCACGCGCTCCAGCAGATGTATCTCACTGATCCTCCCTAAAGCCAACACCTCATTTGGCCGCCTTTCCTTCCAGTTCTCTGCTGCCTGTGACTGGAACGAATTGCAAAAATCGCTGAAGTTGGAGACTTTTATCTCCCTCACCAACTTTAAACATCTGCTATCTGAGCAGCTAACCGATCACTGCAGCTAGCCCATTGGTAAATAGCCCACCCAATTTACCTACCTCATCCCCATACTGTTTTTATTTATTTACTTTTCTGCTCTTTTGCACACCAGTATCTCTCCCTGTAGATGTCCATCTGATCATTTATCACTCCAGTGTTAATCTGCTAAATTGTAATTATCCGCCTACCTCCTCATGCCTTTTGCACACAATGTATATAGACTCTTTCTTTTTTTTCTCTACTGTGTTATTGACTTATTATTTAGTTATTTAGTTATTGACATGTTTACTCCATGTGTAACTCTGTGTTGTTGTCTGTTCACACTGCTATGCTTTATCTTGGCCAGGTCGCAGTTGTAAATGAGAACTTGTTCTCAACTAGCCTACCCAGTTAAATAAAGGTGACATAAAATAAATCTCCCTCTTCCTCTCTCTCCACTTCAGTGCTGTGGGAGACTTCCTGGTTGAAGATAAGACCAAAGCTCTGTTGAAGTTTGACGGTACAGTCACCTGGGTTCCCCCTGCCATCTTTAAGTCCTCCTGCCCCATGGACATCACCTACTTCCCCTTTGACTACCAGAACTGCTCCATGAAGTTTGGCTCCTGGACCTACGACAAGGCCAAGATCGACCTGGTGCTCATTGGGTCAAAGGTTAGAAAAATATTTGCACATCCATTTTCTGACACACCATTTTGTGGTATAGAGCTATAAAATAATTATGGGTAGTGTTCAAATCTTTGTTGTTTTTTTTTACCCCTTTTCCTCCCCAATTTTGTGGTATCCTATTGGTAGTTACAGTCTTGTCCAGTGTTCAATACTTGACTATTGTAAGTCCTTTAATCTAAATCTCAGTCACTGAATCCGTTCTTTAGAATTGTGTAATCCAACCAAGATGAATGCATGTTTATGAAATAACTACTCAGAATCAAGCTCTCAATTAACCCGATGTCACCTACCTCAGGTCAACCTCAAAGACTTCTGGGAGAGCGGCGAGTGGGAGATCATCGATGCTCCGGGCTACAAGCACGACATCAAGTACAACTGTTGCGAGGAGATCTACCCAGACACCTTCTCCTTCTACATCAGACGCTCTGCCTCTTCTACACCATCAACCTCATCATCCCCTGTCTCCTCATCTCTTTTTTAACAGTCCTGGTCTTCTACCTGCCCTCCGACTGTGGAGAGAAGGTACAGTGCCTGCAGGAAGTGTCCACACCCCTTGGACTTTACCACATCTTGTTGTGTTGACTGTGTTGACCATCTTTGTGGTCATGTCTGTTGTCATGTTGTTGTGTTACAATCTATTTTCCATTATCTCCAGCAACAAACCAGCATCTACACTATATAGTATGTGAAAACTGACATTTTATATTTTATACAATCTGCAGTCAAAGAAATTAAACAAATCACAAATTTATGAATTGCTACAAATTATAAAATGAAGATCTTGTTGAAATTGTCCTTAAAAAATGACACATTTTCTACTTATTTGAAATGTTTTTCATTTTTTATTAATCATTAACATTTGTTCGAATTCAAATTCTCTTTTGACTTTGACAATAAAAAATAACTTCCTGTCAAAGTCAGTGACAAGGAGATCTCAATGAAATGCGTTTGAATTCCAGGTTGAGACACAACAAAATGTGGAAAAAGTCCAAGGGGGATGAATACTTCCTATAGGCACCGTAATAATGCTAAAGCATGTTGCTATAGTAATGAAGTAGGGTCCGCCCACTCAAATCCACCAACACAGGGTCATGTGTCGGAGAAACTGAGTGTGCAGACCCTACTTCACATGAACTACTGTAAGTTGCTATCGATAAAAGTGTCTGCTACATATGTTACATTATTATATAGAACTACTCGTTTTATTATATTATATTCAATCAATAAGGCATGAGGGGGTGTGGTATATGGCCAATATACCACGGCTAAGGGCCGTGCTATATTGGCCATATTGTGTGTGTAGTGTACATGTACATGCAATGGGAATGAAATAATAATTCCTTCCTCCTAGGTCAATAAACAACACATGCTGGACCTTTTACAGCGTTCATCTTTCTCTCCCTCTCTCTCTCTCTCTCTCTCTCTCTCTCTCTCTCTCTCCTCTCTCTCTCCCTCTCTCTCCTCTCTCTCTCTCTCTCTCCTCCTCTCTCTCTCCCTCCCTCTCTCTCTCTCCCTCCTCTCTCTCTCTCTCTCTCTCTCTCTCTCTCTCTCTCTTTCTCTCTTTCTCTCTTTCTCTCTCTTTCTCTCTCTTTCTCTCTCTTTCTCTCTCTTTCTCTCTCTCTCTCTCTCCCTCACCCAACAGGTGACCCTCTGTATCTCTGTCCTCCTCTCCCTCACTGTGTTCCTTCTGGTGATCACTGAGACCATCCCGTCCACCTCCCTGGTCATCCCCCTCATCGGGGAGTACCTCCTCTTCACTATGATCTTCGTCACCCTCTCCATCGTCATCACCGTGTTCGTCTTGAACGTCCACTATCGTACACCAATGACCCACACCATGCCGGGCTGGGTCAGGTCCGTCTTCCTCAGGTAAGAGAGAGAATTAGCTCAACTCGTATCTCAACTG